>NW_026652281.1:32710056-32957744 GCF_009828535.3 Hylobates moloch
TGAACAATGAGAACTCATGGACACAGGAAGGGGAACATCACACTCCGGGGACTGTTGTGGGGTGGGGGGAGGGGGGAGGGACAGCATTAGGAGATACACCTAATGCTAAATGACGAGTTAATGGGTGCAGGAAATCAACATGGCACATGGATACATATGTAACAAACCTGCACATTGTGCACATGTACCCTAAAACCCTAAAGTATAATAAAAAAAAAGAAAAAAAAAAAAAAACCTCTCCTCAAATGTTTGGTGATTTTTGGCTTTCTGCTCATGTGTGAGGCCCCTAAACACCTGACTAGAAGCTCTGCATACATGGGAGAAGCTTTTCAACGAGGGGCTTTAGTGGAAGATGATACGGATGGTCCACATCAACGGGTAAGCTTAAAACATCATTAACTGTAGGTCTTTTCTTATGGGCTAATCTCCCTAGGGAAGAATATGCTAGAATCTCCTGCTTGTGGACAGGGTAGAGAAGAGTATAAGCCTGGCTACTAACAGTCTAGGAGCTGAGAGACAAAGTGGGCTGAGGTCCCACTGTTGAGAAGGTATTGAGGGTAATCTCCAGGCTCTTAGATCAGGAGTGAATGACAGACAATTGCTAAGGTTTGTGATATGGTGTAGGGGATCTGAGAGTCTATCTGCTTTGATTTATATGACAATTTGATAACTGACAATTCTATTCACAGTTCCATTAGTACGTCTACTTCCTAAAGTCTTTCGGGATTCTGTGGTGCAAATCCACATGCTTTCATGATTATTCCAGTGCTAACTTAAATTCCAGCTTTCTCAGGTTTGCTCACTCATATACTACGCATTCATAAGCTTTCCAGCTTCAAAAATTTTGTAGCTATTATCACCTGTCTGATTCTTTTTGTCCATTTGGGTCTATGTCATTTAACACAAATTCTTTACTGTCAGTTTAGTGTGGTTTGAAAAAGCACAAATGTGAATGTGTTTAATAATGTACATTCAACCAGAAGTTTATGCCTTGTTACTTTTCAAAATATCAGAAAGTTTAAAAGCTAATATACCTTATTGTGTATTGCCCATGAATAAACATTGTGAGAGATGGACAATAGGAATATTAAAGAGCTCACTCTCCCTCTTGCCCATTTTGCTATTGGCTCCTTGCTGTTTCTCAAACGTCCCAAGCACGCCCCTGCCTCTGGGCCCTGCCATCTGCTAGTTGCTATGTGGATTTACTCTTGCTCCACAATTTCCCATGATGCCTTCCTTACCTCCTTCAGGTTTTTGTTCAAATGTTACTTCATCAGAGATGCCTCCTCCTACCTATTCTATAAATCATAGCAACAGCCCAGCTCCTACCCCCTAACCCTACTACTCCCTATCTTTTACCCAGGTTTACTTTTATCCATAGCACTTATCACCTCCTGACATATCATATATTTATTGTTTCACCCCACATGAATTTATGTTCCAGCAGAATCTAGTTTGTTCCCTGCTCTATCCTAGTACCCAGAACAATGCCTGGCACATAGCTAATGCTAAGTATTTGCTGCAGGAAAGAAAAGAGGGAGAGAGAGGAGATGAGAGAATGGAAGGGGAGGAAGGATGGTTGGTTATTGGGGCATTGTATTTGATAGAATATAATGGGAGATAAAACACACTTTTGACTGTTTCTTGAAGTTAAAGTACGGTCGGGCCCAGAGGTTTCCCTAATTTTGGCATATCCTAACCAAATCAACACTCAACCTTCCCATAATTTGTTTCCCCAAAAACAAAGAGAAAAGGAAAAGGGTGGGGTGGTGGTGAGGGGAGGGGGTACTGCTAGGCACTCTGTGTTACTGATATTGCTCCATAAAGACACGGATGGCCGGGCGCGGTGGCTCACGCCTGTAATCCCAGCACTTTGGGAGGCTGAAGCAGGCGGATCACAAGGTCAGGAGATCAAGACCATCCTGGCTAACATGGTGGAACCCCATCTCTACTAAAAATACAAAAAATTAGCTGGGCGTGGTGGTGTGTGCCTGTAGTCCCAGCTACTCAGGAGGCTGAGGCAGGAAAATGGCATGAACCCAGGAGGCAGAGCTTGCAGTGAGCCGAGATTGCGCTGCGCACTGCACTCCAGCCTGGGCGACACAGCGAGACTCCATCTCAAAAAAAAAAAAAAAAAAAAAAGACAGGGACTTGGGGGCGCACAGTAAACACTTATTAAACATTGTCAAATGACTAAAGACCAGGAACCTCCTGAAATGCTCTACTTTGCATAACCTTTCTCTAGGACTTTTTCTCATCTCTGAGCTGATGGAAATCCCAATAATCACAGATTAAATTTCCTGCTACCCTAACACGCTGGAGAGCTTAGAGACAGACTAATTTTATTTAGAAAAAAATAAAGTAACTTTTCTTATATCTTAGGGTTGTTGGAGTAAAATTCATACATGTTGCAAGTCTATGGAAGTGTTTCAAAGAGAACATTTGAGGAAGGAGAACTAGAACTGTAAGGAAAACCTTAGTCTAACTGGAAAAGTAACCTCACTCACAGTTCATGGAAGACCAAATAAAATGTAGGCCAATTATAAGAAACTAGAATATGTGAGTGTTAGGACTTAACATTAGTTTAACTTTAGGATGAAACAGACAAGTACAGCCCCAAGGGTTTTTGTATTCAAAATCAATTAGGTATTTGCTGAAATTATTTTTTACCATCTGGGCAAGAAGGAACAAGAGGCAAGGCTTAAAGCTATTTGTATAAAAAAGATTTTACATTTTCTCAATAACATTTTAGAAAGATTGTCGCCCCCCACTCCAGATCTCATCTTGCGCAATATGCCTAAGATACACTGCTCTTGATTTGTGAAATAATTGAGTTTCAGAATAATTTGCTGAGTTTCTGAATATTAAGAACATGAGTATAAAATAAATCGACATTAACAGCTGCTTAATAGTGATAAAATATACTTTTATTTACTTTGTTGAGTCAGAGGGTTGTAAAAAAAATTATTGCTAAAGTAGGTATCAGGCAAACAGAAAGGTGCTTTAGAAGTCCATTTACCTTGGAGTTTATTTAAACTAAGAGAAAAAAGTCATAATGTTTTCATGCAATACATACTTGGTTCTTTAAATAACAATTGTGTGACAAATAGCAGAAGGAATTAAGGAATGCTGCACTTGTGATCCATACAAAACACCAACATTTTAGGTTGTACATAATTAGAGAAATATCTGAAACACTTTTTAAAACACCATAGTAGCCAATACATAGAGGCATGCCGTAGGTGGGCACAGGAAGGCAGTTTAGAAAAGAAAAAAAAAATCACACAGGACTACTCAATTTCTTTAAAATCACTGAGCAAGAAAAGCAACATTGAACTTTCATACTGATTTTACACAACTTCTATACAGTACCTTGACTTAAATCCAAGAGCAAAAGTTAAGACTCTCCTCCTCTATTTTTGGTAAACAACTGCATGGTAAACTTAGATGACTCTTCCCCCTGGATTTTACCTGGGAGTGGCCTTTTTACATTTTTATTTAAAAGAGGGCAGGTTTGGCACTTTTATACTGATGTCACCAATGTTAATATTTCTTGGGATCTCAGGAAGATTCATATTCTTTACAGCTGATACAGCACGGGCTGGAGCTCCCGCTAAGCCAGCCTGTATACAGAAGCAAATAAAAGAAAAAGAAAATGTACAACTCAGGTGTAGCTCATCATAAAACACTTACAATGGAAGACAATGATAAAAGATTTTCATATAACAAGCTTAGGGACCAGATGGTAGTTTGAATTTGTATGGAATGGTTACTTTGAAATACTAATCTATAAAGAGAAAACAGTGACACATTAAAAAATACAGTGAACACATGCGATGATAACAATGTAAAGATTTAAATACAAATTAATGTGCACTACCACTACCACATAATATTCACATAAAACCTAAATCTTCACCTATATCTTGATTTAACTGACATATAGCATGAAGCATGATTTACATTAGTTTCCTTATTAAATATCTCTTGCAATGATTGTGATAGATTTTCTTTTGCTTTTAAAATGGCATTTATTATCAATATGTGCTGTGAAATAAAAATTGTAAGTAATAGATCACGCTTGTTTAATTTCTTTACTTTGGGATAAACCCTTAAAACATTTTAAAACAATAAAATTAGTTTTTTAAATTGTGAGGGCTCTTTTAAACTTTTCTAAGAAAGTTCTAGAACATTAAAAAAATAGGCTTTTAAGTAAAGCCTCAATCCAAAGAATATAGTTCTGCCTAAAGATGAAACTACATGAAGAGGATCATTCCAACCCTTTGATGCATTAGTAAAAATATAATGATTAAAAATGTTTTGTCATATAGCATAGATTCAGGAACATATATTCAGCTTACAGTTTACAAATTTAGAGAAAGAAAAGCATAAATGCAAGAGGTAGTAAATATAAATAAATGAATTCTAAAATTTCCAGTAAGTACCACTACTGCATAATATTTGGCTTTCCTATTAGTAGGAACATTTGTAATTTGTGAAATAATTTTAAAAGAAAATATGCTTACAAATAAAAGAAAAATGCATATATATCATTTTTCTCACCTACATTAACAGCCTTCATATTCGAGGTTTAATTTATATACCAATTACATTTCATTACTTTTTATTCAGGCTATGTAATAAAGCAAAGTCAACAAAGACATCTGAGTTCAGTGGCATCATTTTGTACAAAAATAGACGACAAAAACGAATCTTCCACTTTGATTAGATTATATAAGGCAATGTCCATAAAATTAGAAACACTAGCTTTAAGGTCCCTTTTCATAATTTTAGTTTTCTTTTCTTATGTAATCCTACCTTTGTTAATTAAAATAAAAATAATAATAAAGCTGTTACCTGAGAAAAATCTTGACTGATACAAAATAGGCCAGTGTAAACTATTTGCTAAATAAAGGATACAAACATTGTTAAGCAATGAAATAAAAGCCATGGATTATCAATTCAGAATTGGAAATAATAGAAAAATTAGTAGAATAGTATTAATAATAAGTATATTCTACACAGGCAATGAAAAGGGTGATACAAATGAATAACTCCATACCCAATTAAATATTGAATAGGGCTGGAGAATTTTTATAATTTAATGGATATTAGTTATTTTTGATGTACAACTAAAAATGTGATTGACCTCTATACTTATACCTACCTGAAGCAATGAAGTTTTTGTTCTCCCCCCTTCCTTCCTGCTCCCCCAGAGATGTTGGAGATACAACTAAATAATAATAAAGGCAGCATGTATAATATCTGAAAGGGTCTTTAATTTGATCATTTCAAGTTAAAGGTCTAGCTACGAAAATTTACAGTGGGTTGGGATCAAAGAAGAATCCAATTCAAAGAGGTTTATCATCTTTTGGCTTTCTTTTACCAGGAAGTATGTTGTCTACTAAGGAAGAAAAATTTACAAAATTGCAGACATCCTGGAGGTAGTATCATTTTTTAGACAGGAGGATTTTGTAATTTTTCCAGTTAAAAGACCAATTGGCCACTATTTTTACTTTGGAATTTCCATAAAGAAGACAAATGAAAAACTGACTATAGAAAAGTATTGACAAAATATTTGAGTATAAATATTTTAAAGGCGTGAATTATTAAGGGATTTTATTGCGAGAGAAACTGTATGTGCGTGTGTGTGTATCTGCGTATTTTATTGGACACTATGGTTTACACTTATAAATAGTAAACATAATGTTTTCAGTATTAAATGTACATGAAGCTCTCTTTTCCATAATATCCTGTACCATGAACAGCTAAACTAGAGCAAAAAATAAAAAAATAAAAAAAATTTAAAAACGCATCCTGTTAAATTTCATTAGATTGAGTTGTATCTTTGTGACCAAAGATGGTGTCGACTGTTGGCTGCTAACGAGAATACATAAAGTCAATATAGCAAATGATTTAAATAGCATATTTGTGCTTAATATGTAAAACCAAAAGAAGTTTCTAAGTACAACAAACTACAATTCTTCTAAACATAAGCAGCAAGCCATAGACATGCAAAAGATGGGAACTATTCAGAACACGCAAATGAATTAGGAGAATCAAATTATTTCTCAAGCATGTTCAATACTTTTGTGTAGTATGCCATGAATTTAAATGGTAGGAAAATTTAAAATTGTAATATGTACTTTAAGTTTTAATTAAACTAACGTTTTAAAAAGAAATCATATTATGCAAAATATAAAATGTGAGAAAATATGATAAGGACAATTGATCAATAGATGTTTAAACCAGCTAGCAATGTTTATAAATAAAGATTTAGGGCTAAAAAAAAAAGACTTTATGTCACTCAGTCAACACCAGAACGGCTATAAAACAAATTTCATTTTCAGACATTCATGAAAGTGATGCCTGAAACATTTTTATTAAAACATAAAATGCAAAGTAACTTTCCATTAGGGAATCAGTTTGCTGACACGGAGGTATGAAGTAATTTTCATCTTGGTTAAGATTTTTTTTTCCAGTAAGATACATTCAAAGCAACAAAATAACTTTTACTAACACTTAACTTTTCAATGCTAAAACTTACAGAAATTGTTTACTTGACTTGTTAGCAGTACAGTAGTCCCCCCTTACCTGCAATTTCGCTTTCCACGGTTTTATTTACCCGTGGTTAACTGTAGTCTGAAAATAGGTGTGTACAGTACAATACTGTGATAGAGAAAGGCCTCAATCACATAACCCCTCCCCCCTCCCTTTTTTTTTTTTTTTTTTTTTTTTGAGACAGGGTCTCACTCTGTCACCCAGGGTGGAGTGAGTGATGCAATCATGGCTCACTGCAGCCTCGAACTCCTGGGCTCAAGTGATCTTCCCATCTGTCTCCTGAATAGTTAGAACTACAGGTGTGTCCCACCATGCCTAGCTAATGTAAAAAATATACACTTGTAGAGACGGGGTCTCACTGTGTTGCCCAGACTGGCTCAAATTCCTGGCCTCAAGTGAGTCTTCTGCCTTGGCCTCTCAAAGTGTTGGTATTATAGGTGTGAGCCAGTGCGCATGGCCTCACATGGCTTTTATTGCATTATACTGTTATAACTGTTCTCTTTTATTATTAGTTGTTAATCTCTTACTGTGCCTATTTTATAAATTAATTTTTATCGTATGTATATATGTATAGGAAAAAACATAGCATATATAAGGTTCAGTAGTATCCACAGTTTCAGGCATCCACTGGGGGTTTTGGAATGTACCCAACACAGGTAAGGGGGGATTACTGTAAATACATTTTTAAACGTAAAAGTAAGATATTTCTGACAGTAAAACATAGTTCTTGAAGATTTAAGATTATATAGTTGACACATAGCAGAAATAAAAAGAATGAAATTCTACTGGAGAAATAACTTGTTTCCATCTATGTTATACTTGAGCACCACCATGGCAGGTAAAACTGCAGCGACTACACCAATAAAAGCAAATATATGAATCCAAAGCAGTTAAGAATATGAACTGGATGAAAGAATGAAGTACAGTATATAAAAGAATGATCATGTTTTCTCTCCCATGAGATTAAATAAATTAACAGAATTAAGAGAAAGAAAACAAAATGAAGTCTGCAAGTATACCAAAATGAGGCCAAACAGATAAAGACTTATACAGACATACTCTTGGAAATTTCAAGCACTTGAATCACAAAGATAGTAATGGATGGATATGATTTGTTTTTGATTTTGTTTTTAAATTGCCAGACCCAAAAATAAACAAAATATGTGCAAGCAAAACTGAAAAAGCAGCATTACTAAAATATATTTCAAAAACCCTGAAAGCTCCCTTTTCCTCATGCAATAAACAATCAACTTTCTTGAAGGGAAAAGGAAAGTAATATAGTAATCTTGTTATTTATTTCATCTAAGACATAAAATACCATCCTACCATCTTAAAATATCTTTTTTTTTTCAAGTTTGAAATACAGCATAATAAGATGGTAGTTGGAACAATTTGTACATATTAAAACCTTTACCCACCCTTCCTGCTGGAAGTTGCTATATGCACATTCATAATTTTGACCTAACAGCAATGTGAAAGAACACCAACATTAATAAACACAATATTAAATGGTTTCAGACTCAAAATCATTAACAAAATAATGGCAGATTTTGAAAGCATGTTTTTGAGCAAAAAAGAAAATGTCAATAGTTTAAAAAATTTCTCAATATGAGGTAGAATAACTTTTAATCTAGGGGTATATAATAGGCTTGTTCTTTGTTTTAATGGCAGTGCTTTAATACTGCAATTATAAACATTTAGATAAGCTCATGACAATTCTCTAGTGAGCAATAACTATGGTGTTTTACAGTTTTAACAAAATTAGAATGTTCAAAAATTTAAAAAACCTTCCAAATTATTAGTCATTTTGTACGGATTATCTTCAATTATAGCTTTAATTTCAAACATAGGACTTGCCTGCATGAAAAAAAGAGAGCAGACTAATGACTTTCATGGATTTATTATTACTAGTTTTGACCATTACAAGTGACCTCAAGGGTTCTCACCATAATTTTGTAGAAGTACAAGACAAATGTGTACGTCAAGGTAGAGAGGCAGAACCAACTCATGAGCTGACCTTCCAACATCAGTATCTTAGAGCCACTTTTCTTATTCTCTCCTCTTTGAAAACAGAAACTTGAAACTGGCAATAATTTTGACCAATGGTGAGTATGAGACTACTATGTATTCTCTACACTAGGGACAAAATAACATGGATAGAGGGACCAGAAATGGTACCCCAGTTTTGTGATATAGCCCACAATCTCAAAATAAGATACTATAAAGCCACCTGTATGCTGTTACTTCTCAAATACATGCAGAGAGTAAGTAAAAATTTAGTGGCTAAAAGGCAATGCTTTGTGATATCATCACAATCATCAATTCTCAGTGATGTTTTTCTAATTAGTAAGTGCATAATCTAACTTCATAAGTTTACACATTTTTTCCTCCATAGGACTCAATAAATTACTTTTATTTTGAATTTTTTTCTTTTTTTTTGAGACAGAGTCTCGCTCTGTCGCCCAGGCTGGAGTGCAGTAGCGCGATCTCGGCACACTGCAAGCTCCGCCTCCCAGGTTCACGCCATTCTCCTGCCTCAGCCTCTCCGAGTAGCTGGGACTACAGGCGCCCGTCACCACGCCCGGCTAATTTTTTTTGTATTTTTAGTAGAGACGGGGTTTCACCGTGGTCTCGATCTCCTGACCTCGTGATCCGCCCACCTCGGCCTCCCAAAGTGCTGGGATTACAAGCGTGAGCCACCGCGCCCGGCCGTATTTTGAAGTTTTCAATCAGAGACCTTATAAACATTTCTTTTGCTTACATGGTTTTACACAAAAGAGTTAGTTGCTCATCACCACGTACATGGAACTTTTAAAAAAGTAATTCACATAGTTAATTTATGGTGTGAAAAAACGTACAGGAAATATCAGAAGAAAAATTAGTTTTGTAAAACTAGAGGTCTATTAAAAACATTTCCAATATATGCCAATACGCTTTGCAAAAATATTCAGGGTTTTTTATTCAATACTAAAACATTAATATATTTTTATTGATTCTGATTATGACATGTTTGGATGTCAGAAGGTTTGCTACAATGAAAACCCATTGTATTTTGGTCAATATATTTAATTCCATTTTTTGAGCATTCAAGTTTGAAATACAGTCAAGTTTTATAAGATTTCTGATCTTATTTTCTGATCTAATATGCACCTGCAGGTCAAAACTGTAAAAGCAATTCTGTTAAGACTTTGGAACTGAAAACCATTTGAGGGGAAAAAGTACTATTTAACAGTCACTATTCTAAGCCTTCACTGCTTCCCATTTTGTATGCAAAACTCTGAAGGTTCAGCTTTTGGTTTTTAAATTCACAGCTTCCAAAACCCAGCAGGCAATTTTATGTTAGAATCCTAATTTAGAGATGGAAAAAAAAACAAATCTGTGAGAGTTAAATTAAGATTGGTTCTGCTATATAATGCTCAAAATAAATTTTACATTTTTATATACAAAGTAAATTGTCATTTCTGCAAATGCAATTTGTCAGTTAGATGACAATGTTTAAAAAAAATTTAAACTTTCCTTTTACAATGCAGGCAGACAAAACAGAACAAACATGACATCAATGATATACTAGTAAAATACACTAAGTCCAATAAAAGATGAAGAAACTACAAGGAGAAACTAGAATGGAAAATAGGCTACAGGGACTATATGGGTTTATTAACACAAAGAATTTTTGAGTCTGGCCTAAATAATTAATTGCCTTTGACATCATTTTGCTTTCCCTTTGTTATAGTACATATTTCTCAAAGTCAGCAATACCTTGTCTACCTGTCCTGTCTGGGAGACTGAAAGATAAAGGTCTGTAAGAGAGAAGAATGGAAAGAGCTAGAAAGATCAGGATGTTCGGAAAAAAAAGAGGACTGACTTTCAAAAAGTAGTGACTAAATTCAGACCCATTTACCCATCTTAAGAATAACATGAAATACATAAAAGCTAACAGATCTCCCCAACCCCACCCCTCTACCTCCACCCCCAGGGAGTCCTTTTATCCTTAGGCAGGTTCCTGAGTGCCTCTCATACTTCCCCCGAATCCCATCAACCTCCCAGCTTAAACCCTCCTCTCCCAATATTCCAATGTTATAGTAAACCATTTTTCTATCAAAACAGAATAGATGGAAATACATTCAGAGTATATCTTTGCTTCTCTCTTTCAGGATCTGGGAGAGCTTTGCTTCTACCTGTCTAGGTATTGGGAATTAAACTGGTTCACTTTTTTCCATTACCAGAAATGTACTAACTTTAGACCAACACAATAAAAGCTTTGATTTCTGACAAAGGCCCCTAGATAAATGCATGTTATGTTTAAAAAGCTGTGTCTTAATTATACCCAGACTGATTTTTAAATATAAATGATGTTCCTAAGATATTACTTAAATGATTTTTTTTTTTTGAGACGGAGTCTCGCTCTGCCACCCAGGCTGGAGTGCAGTGGCGCAATCTCAGCTCACTGCAAGCTCCGCCTCCCGGGTTCACGCCATTCTCCTGCCTCAGCCTCTCCGAGTAGCTGGGACTACAGGCGCCCGCCACCACGCCCGGCTAATTTTTTTTTTTTTGTATTTTTAGTAGAGACGGGGTTTCACCGTGGTCTCGATCTCCTGACCTCGTGATCCGCCCGCCTCGGCCTCCCAAAGTGCTGGGATTACAAGCGTGAGCCACCGTGCCCAGCCACTTAAATGATTTTTAAAAATACTGATAACCAGTTCTTTTCATCAATCATGACATTCTCGATTTTAAACAAGTCTTTTTTTGTGTGTTTGTTTTTGAGACGGAGTCTTACTCTGTCACCCAGGCTGGAGCGCAGTGGTGCAATCTTGGCTCACTGCAACCTCCGCCTCCCAGATTCAGGCGATTCTTGCGCCTCAGGCTCCAGAGCAACTAGGATTACAGGCAAGTGCCACCATGCCTGGATAATTTTTTTGTATTTTTAGTAGAGACGGTATTTCACCGTATTTGCCAGGCTGGTCTCAAACTCCTGACCAAAGGTGAGCAGATCACCTGGGTGATCCCAAAGTGCTGGGATTACAGGCATGAGCCACTGCGCCCAGCCAAACAAGTCTTTAAGTTTGTGCTTATATAATAAATTTTAACTGAAATTTAGTAAGAAGATTAGTAAAAGTTTATACTTTGCTTTCAAGTAATTTTGTTTCATTCTGCAGAGTAGTATCTCCGGTAAATTTAACCAACTGAAGTAACATGGACACGAAACATATGAAAGCTTTTGACATTTCAATGTGTCTGGAATAAAGCTAGAAGCGTTTCAAACATACTTAAAATATACAAAAGCTATGAAAAATTAGTCTTCATAATTTTCAGTGCTGTTTTAAAAAGATGATCAGGACTAAATGGCCTCACTTTGACTTGAAATCCGATTTCATAACTAAAATATTAGCAGATGTTACATGTATAGAAAATATATAATTTTGTAGTTTATCCCCAATCAGACTTAAAACATACTTTCTTGTAAAAGACAAAAAAAGAGAAACTAATTTGGTACCAGATAACAATTATGTATGATGCAAGATGATCAGGGAATGAATAATAGAAGTAATCACCAGTATTCTAAACTATTTTAAATAGCATTATTTCTGTGAATAGATTTTAAGTTATAGTATTCTTATAACTATTTCCATTGAAATGTAAATTATGCATTTTGCTGCTCTTTATAGATAAGAAAAAATTGCCTCATTAACGAAGTTTTATTCAACAATCAAAAAGCAAATACCCATTATGCAATAATTACAGGTCCTTCATGACTTTTGTCAATATAGCACATTAACCCATTTATGCCGGAGGTTGTCAACTTTTTTTTGTGAAAAATCAGACCTTGGGGATGACCTTGAGCAGTAGGATATAAATAACTCCCACAAGCTTAGCATTCCAATAATGGAACACCAGGCATAAATGTGTTAAGTTGCAGAAGAAAAAGAAGGACCACCACCAATGAAAAGGACTTAACTACCTGGAAAGGTGAAAATTCCAGACAACTGGTCAATATTTTTTACAGATGATTATACAGAATTCACAAATTACTAGATATTCATTATACCAGTTATTAAAGGACTGCATCACTGTTTGTCCCTTGGCATTTAAAATCTATAACCATACAGTTTTGCAAAGCAATGTTTAACAAATGACACACATTTTAAGTTCTTTTAAAACTTTAAAAGCAATAGCTCAGGGTTTATAATAATCTTTTCTTTACTAAATAATATACTGCAAGTCAGTTATATTAAATTAAATTATGAGTCTTTTTCCTTGTCCTAAAACAAAGTTTTGTGTATTAACCTAATTTATGTTTTCTACTTTCAAAAGCCAATATTTTAAAAATTGGCTATAGGACAAACAAAACATATAGTTAGTCAAGATAATCTTAGCTCTAAATCACCATTATAAACTTCTCCTTTGGGAAACCAACAGGAATGGGAAATTGACATAAAGAAAAATGCAAGACTATTTTAAATTTAAAACAGAACATTGGAAAATGTTTTATAAGCTTCAACTGTTTCTAGATTTGAGGTTTATTCTTCATCCTGTGTTTTCTTCAATTAAAATGGACACAGAATTGAGTTAAACTGATCCTTTAAAATGCCAACAAGGTAAAATTTTTCAGAACTCACCTGTTGTAAATTAATGCCAGTGTATTTTTAATACCTTGATGCTTTCATAGTAATATTTACTTTAAATCAACGAAACATCTGAGCTTAACACTAATAATTATAAAAATAAAGTTTGTTTTTTCCAATCTGAGTTATGACTGCAAATACCAAATGTAAGAGTATCCTCAAACAAGTTGGGTGGTGAATGAGATATTAAAATTATTGATCTTTCTTTTTTTTTTTTTTTTGAGATGAAGTTTTACTCTGTTGCCCAGGAGTGCAGTGACGTGATCTCAGCTCACTGCAACCTCCGCCTCTGGGGTTCAAGTGATTCTTGTGCCTCAGCCTCCCGAGTAGCTGGGATTACAGGTGCGCTCTACGTGCCCAGCTAATTTATTTATTTTTATTTTTATGTTTTTAGTACAGACGGGGTTTCACCATGTTAGCCAGGCTAGTCTCGAACTCCTGACCTCAAGTGATAAAACTATTGATCTTTCTAAACCTCTGCTAGGGTAATAACCAAAATAATGTGAACCCGTGTGGCTCAGCTATAGCACATGCTACTGATATTCAGACTCGTGCTTGAGGGAAGAGACACTAAAATTCTGAAGTAGGGTTTTATACAATGCTAAAGTGCTGGTTGTTCCTCATTTATCCAATCTAAGGTTGAATCTAACAGCAGAAAGCTAGCTAAGTATAACAAACCGATCTTATAGAATACAATAAAGACCATGGATATATATGTACTAATGTCTAAAATATGTGACTTAACTAACTTGTCAGTGAAATCTTAGGGAAAGATCTAGAATTAAAAGATTAAGGTATTGAATTTCTTTTTTGAATGTGAACTCAAACATGCTAGGCATTTATTAGTAACTTGAAACATTACTTACTTCCTTGTAAGAATTCCATTTCCTGTCCTTTCCCTTTCCAGAAGTAGTTTTGTAAAACAAAATTTATATATCTTTAAAATATTAGATTTCCTTGATAATTACTGACTGAAGTTTTACAAAGCAAATATTAGATTCCATTATTCAGATAATTCTTTTAAGCAATAAGATTTGGAATTGTGCTTATTACCCAAGGCAGCTATGACCGTGGCTAAAAGAAGAATACACGAAGCTGTTTGGTAGATAATAGTCACAGAACCTTTAGCATACTAACATGTGTATATTCCATTTTTTAAAAACTGAATAAGCATAACGGCTGAACCTAAAGGGTGATACTGAAGGACAAACAGTGAAAACTACAAATCATGCGTAATCTGTCATCATGCTTAGAACCTTCCTTAACTACAGCATTTTCCATTCTTACCTCAGATTTTTCCAGCTTATTTTGTGCATCAATTTGTGTAACAATCTCATTCATATTTGTCTCCAATACCATTCCCCCCATCACCATTTCTGCAAGAATATTGTGAACCTAAAGGGAATAAAAGAATATATACCCATAAAGAAAATTCACTAAAAAGAAGTTTCATGATCCACTTTTTGTTTCAAATACCACTTTGTCTATGTTAAAAGTATGAGCGGTAAAAACAACTTGGAGTAAGGGCTCATAATCCACTTTCATCACTACTGTGAAGCCCTAGGCAGTTATATAACCTCCTTAAGTCTGAGCTGAATGGGCTATAAAACAAAAACAATAGTACTACCTTCATAGGATGGTTGAAAGGAATAAACAAGGTAATCCAACGCAGTACTCAAAACAAAGTAAATGATTAGTAAACATTAACTACCATTATTATTATTATGTGAAGTTTAATACTAAAATATGATTTATAAGGGCCTTTTATGCCAGATTCTTAGCCAACAATAATTAAGTTGTTATTTTACACTCATGGTACTTAATGAAGCAATGTAGTACAGTACTTCTAACAGGCTCTAGATTGGAAAAAGGTAGAATTTTTTAAATTGTGGGTACTTTAACAGTGCTTTTACCCCCAAATCCTCTACACATGTAATATTCAGATTTCTTCTAATAAATACATCTTACAATGACTAAAAATGATTTCTTCCATTGGGGAGTAAAAATGTAACTTCATGTCTTTTCATAAGGTATTACTGGATCAAAAAATCAACAGTTCAGAGCTGAATTACATTTCACAGAGGAATCTACTCTGCTATAATTTTTTTAAAATAATGTGGTAAGGTTAGAAACGGAGACTCCAAAATTAGATAAGTATGAATACTGACTCTACCACTTATTACTTGTAGCCCTTGAGCAGTTACTTCAGCTCTCTGAGTCTGTTACCTTATTTACGAGAGACAGAAATAATATAGGCACCTCCTAGGATTACCATAACAATTAAACAAATAACTTATGTTAAGTGCTTAGCATAGAACCACTAGGTATTATAAGGTAATTTTTTTTCAAGAAACTCTTTTTAGGAGTTAAATATATATTACTCAATTTAAATTTCTTTGTAAGATTTCATGCAAATTTATTCATAATTTTAAAAACATCCCTGGAGGCTGGGTATGGTGGCTCACACCTGTAATCCCAACACTTTGGGAGGACGAAGTGGACAGATCACTGGCAATATGGCAAAACCCTGTCTTTACAAAAAATGCAGAAAATTAGCCAGGCATAGTGCCTCACGTCTGTACTTCCAGCTACTCGGGAGGCTGACCCAGGAGGACTGCCTGAGCCCGGGAAGTGGAGGGTGCAGTGAGCTGAAATCACACTACTGCACTTTAGCCTGGGCAACAAACTGAGACCCTGTCTCAAAAAAAAAAAAAAAAAAAAAAAGAGTCATCATTATTTACTGTTTTTCACTTTGGAAACATGGACACCTCATGCACAAATTTGGAAGACAAAATTTATATAAATTAATTTTCCTAGCCAACCAAACCAAACCAGACAGCACAGTGTTTTGAAAACTACCGTAACTTAAAAAAAAAAAAAAATAGAAGATAGGCAAATGACTAAAAGTTCATACAGAAACTTATGTATGAACAATAGTCCCTATCACACTCTGCATCTGTTATTAGGTCCCTTTATCCAAAGCTAATCAGCCAGCTGTATCTTAGGTATCCTAGAAAACTTGCTGTGCACATACTTGTTATACGTGTGTATATGCATGTCTAATTTACATAGATGAGAATATATTATATACATTAATTTTTGCAGTTCTGCAAGAAAATAAAAGAATTGAAAGAGGCAGGAAAGAATAAAAAATTAAGTTAGGAAAACCATAAAAGAGACTGGTGCCTGATATACATCTGACAGTGATAAATGAAACTGTGTTGGTAAGAGCAAACAAACAAAAATATAAAAATTTAAAACAGTGAATCAACATTAATTATTAGACACATATTTTTATAATGCGATCTCTCACTGATCTCTGTCAGAGAAGCAAGTTGCAAATATGGAAAACGAGAAAGCCAGAAGAAATTCTGTAGTATTGTACTAGATTCTGAGGTATTAAGAAGTGGTCAATGATTTTTAATATACATATCAAGATCTAGAAACAGCTGTGTGTGTATACATACATCTATTTCCCAGCTCAGTTCACTAAGAACCAGGAGTCATGTCACCCCCCAGTAACAATGAGCAAACACAGTGCCCAAATCGCCATTTCTAAACATCATTCTCTACTGAAAGAAGCCAGGGTTCCTTGGAGAAATGGCTGACTTGAGGGCTGGAGCAGAAAATATACAAGATTCTCTCTTCATTGAAAAGGCCAAGAAACAGTGAGCAACTTCATAATTATGAGCACCTCTAGACTGTGGTTACTATATACCATCGTCAACAAAAAGGAATCAGGGCTCCTAGAAAAGAACGGTTGACAACATGTCTGGGACAGGAAATGAATAAAATGAGTTGGGAACATCTAGCTGGACCACAACACAAGACAGCTACCAAAGCCTATGACAGGGGGTGGGTCACGTCAAATGAACTAGCAAAGATAATCTGAAGGGGTTCCCACTGGCCAAAGATGGGCAACTTGAACATAAAAGAAAATAATGTCTGCAACTGATTAAAACAAATCAAATATATTAAAAATTTTACGTCATAGGATACTAAAAAACTTAAATGATCTTTTTTGGTGGATATTAGAAAAGCAACCAGTTATGAAAATTGGTAACTATAAAGAAAAATACTCTAGAATTTATCTGGCCTTTCCTATATAAACTGTGCCTTTTATTTAAACCCATCTTTGCCTTCAGTGAATTATTTCATTCAATGCACTTTTAGTGTATTGAATATTATTTCTACCTTTAATTATACTTTCTCTTTTCTCCCAATATTTGTAAGTTTGATCTAATTTTATTACACTATTCTCTTCCTTTTAAATATGAGACTCTACTGTGCTTATTCTTCCCAATAATAAATATCTCTCCCTCTTAAATGACTTTATTATTATTTATAAAACAAATATCAAGTCTTTCTAGACCACTGAGAGACCTTGTTTTCCTACTAAAATACTTTAATTATTCCTCATTCTTTTTTCTCTCAATTGGATAAGACCCTCCAAGTACTTGTATAATACATGTTAAACGTGTCCTTCAAAATCTCTTATCTTCTTCTTCATGTTTTCTATCTTTCAGTCTTATGCTTTGGGATTATTTCCTACACTTGATCTTCTACCTTTAATTCAAGCCTCAATTGTGACCACCTTCTTTAAACGTTTTCAGTCTGAAAAACTCTTTTCAAGCCCAAGAAGACTTTTCCAAATCTTAAGTACTTTTAAAATCATTTTAAAATTTCAAGTGAGGCCAGGTGGTGGCACACACCTATAATCCCAATGCTTTGGGAGGCCAAGGCAGGAGGATCACTTGAGGCCTGGAGTTCAAGACCAGCCTGGGCAACACAGCAAGACCCCAGCCATACCAAAATAAATAAATTTTAAAATTATAAAATTTCAAGTGTTACTCTATCTTCTCCAGTAGTTCTTTTCCATGGAGTGTAATTTCTGATTGTTCAATCTGTTCATCTCTCTTGTTCAGATGGCAGTGCTTTTTTTCTATTGGCTTACTGTGCTCAGGGCTGGCTTCCAAGATGTTATTAATGGCTAGCTCCTTTATTTGGTGAAACTAAAAGGAGTCTCTCATTCTGTGCCTGTGGTTAAAGACCAGGCTATCCAAATCCTCAAGAGGGACCAGGTTGGAGGAAACCACTCTGCTCTTAAGTCTTCATTCTGTCAGCCTCAAGGGTAGGGAAGACACCTGGGCCTCCAATCAGATCTCTACCCTAATCACTTGTGGAGGCAAGCGGTGGAACGCAGAGAGGAGAACAGAGTATATTAATAGCTGTCATTATCAAAGTCATACATTCTCCAAACCAAGCCCTGCACAGAATCTTTAGCTCTCTCATTTTGCCCTGGATTTTGATGCTTTGTTCCAATAAGGGCAACAACACGGGGCCACCCAATTGGAGCCACACTATACAGGAAATGGGCAGATAACTCAGCAGCTCTCCCAGTAAATCCACAATATAGTGTAAGTAAGAAACAAACTGAATGATTCACATTTTAGGATTTTAGGGGTAATAACCACAGCATACCTTAGCTGTAAGTGACAAAGGGTCTGACTCCATTTTTGATGTTTGTCTGCTCACAGCCTTCAAGTTCTACTAGTCCCCATTTCTCTTCTGCCCCATATCTGGACAAGCTGTTAAGAAGGTCTGGATGCTCCTTCCTTTACACTAGTGGAAAGTTCAGACTACCTAAGACCTGGCCCACATGCAGAAATCCTCACACCCCATCCCCACCACCAAACCACCATAAAACCTAAGCCCCGTGTTGTTCTCTGCTTTCTCCAGAAAGCCTCATTATGTGAGTAATAAACCTTTTCGTATCCTCTTGGGGCACCTGTGACATTGTTAGTCTCTACATCCAAACCAACTGTGAGTAGGGGCGGGTCTGTCCCACTACTTCAGGGTGACTACACTAGCCTATGTGATTGACACAGTTACTAGCACGTAAAGATTTATAAAAAGAAACTGGTAACAACCACAATAAAAGAAAATGTGTGAGAGTGGTTTACAAGTTGGGTAGCTGGCCACATAGAAACTGTTATACTGGAGGCTGGAAAGTTACTGATCCAAGTTTGTAGTGGCAAAATATTTGGTACAATTATCATCTGTGATACCCTGAAAAGCAGATAAATTTACCCAATGAAAACTTTTTTTCTCTCTGACATAGAAACTAACAATGTTCTGGATAGTGGCAGCTTTGTTACCACGGATCCCAAAATGACAGCATGTGGAATACGATAAACACACTGTGTGAATGGGAAATAACCCTTTTTTGTTTTAAGGGGCTAACATTTTCATGTTCACTACTGCAGCATAAATTAGCTCATCCTGACTGATAACAAAAGGGGTATTCTCTACAACTTTCTCTTTTCATCTACTCAGTTGTGACCCAGAAGCAGTCTGAGGGTGGTGTGCAAACCTCCCTATGTCTTGCCTTTAAGAAAATGTGAGCTGTGGCCGGGCATGGTAGCTCACACCTGTAATCCCAGCACTCTGGGAGGCTGAGGCAGGCGGATCACAAGGTCAGGAGATCGAGACCATCCTGGCTAACACCATGAAATCACATCTCTACTAAAAAAATACAAAAAAATTAGCCAAGCGTGGTGGCGGGTGCCTGTAGTCCCAGCTACTGGGGAGGCAGAGGCAGGAGAATGGAGTGAACCTGGGAGCTGGAGCTTGCATTAAGCCACCAAGATCACCACTACACTCCAGCCTGGACAACAGAGCGAGACTCCATCTCAAAAAAAACAAAAAAAAAAACCTGAGCTGAGCCAGTCAGAAGATCCCTACTGCTGGAAGGTCCGGAGCTGCTTAAAAGTTGAAATTTTAAAAATATATATATTTTTTAAGTTGAAAATAATTTTCATCAAAGGGCTGACAGCAAAGTTAGCATTGTCTTGGAGAATAGAAAGGAAACACTTATTTGATCTCTGACTCTTGGTATCCTAAAACTTTTGTCTCCTTGCCTTGAAAAAATAAAACAAGATCTTAGCCCAGAGAAAAGAGAGACAGCTAATTTTGGCAGGTTCTAAAATAGTGATATAGTGTTGTGTAAAATGAACAGGCTAACACAAAATACATATTGTATGATCCCATCTTTATTGTTTTAAAGATGTATTTGTTTAAAGATTATTTGTTTTAAAGATGTAAAATCAAGAACTATACATATTCTAAAATGTTAACACTAGGCAATCTCTAGGATAGGGATGATTTTCACTTATTTTTCTCATCTGTATTTTCTGATTTTTCTAAAATGAATGCATACTAATGAGAAATAGAAGTTTTAAAAACATTTTGTGTCATGTATGGAAGTTGCAGATGAGTACAGCTTAATTTCCTTAAAAACTTTTATTCTCTTTCTCTAGTAAAAAAATATAAGAACCTTACTCTTACCATCACATTTCACAAGAGAGTCCTCAGTTTTCTTAAAAGATGGTAAATGTATTTACATAAGCTAATGGTGACCTCTCAGCAGTCATTTTAAAACACAGCTTTCTAAAAATTTTAATCATGTACCAAAACATAAATTTTTTTCTTTTTTGATACAGGGTCTCACTCTGTCACCCAGGCTGAAGTTCGGTGGCACAATCATTGGCTCACTACGGTCTCAGCCTCCCCAGGCTCAGGTGATCCCCTCTCCTCAGCCTCCCAACCAACTACGACTACAGATGCATAACACCACACCTGGCCAATTTTTGTATTTTTTGTAGAGACCAGGTTTTGCCATGTTGCCCAGGATGGCCTCAAACTCCTGGGCTCAAGCAATCCTCCAGCCTCAGCCTCCCAAAGTGCTGGGATTACAGACATGAGCACCTGCACCTGGTCTTCAAACATAATTTTGAATACTGTGAACCCTAATGACTAAAAATAACAAGCGCCTTTGTAAGTGTGAAAAAGCATTAGACATAGCAATTAGAGAAAAACAGCAGAACACTAAAAACAGACTCATAAAAATATGCTTAAGTACTCTGTCCAAAATGAATTAATTTATAAAATCAAACCACTTGGTAAATGAGAGATATGATCTAGAATATTGGCCAAAGAGAAAAGTATTTTTTTGACATTCACAAATAATGAAATGCATTCCTTGTACTTTGATTGTGATGCTGGTTACATATACTATACACAGTAGATGAAACCTAGTTTTGTAAGCTTAAAACTGTTGACTTTTAACACCTGTAAATTATGCCTCAATAAAGCCAATTTTTAAAAATCACACTGGATTTTCTTTGCTAAAATTTTCAGACTTTTACTCAATAGTTGAATCACTCATAAAGAATCTCTTAGATTATACAAACTTAATACAAAAAAAAATCCGCACATAGTGAAAGTGGAATCTCTTCCTCCTGGGTTCCATATCACAAATATCTACTAATACTGGTAGAAATCTGTCATTCTTTCTCTCACCGTCAGCTTTCAATAAGCCATCAAATCCTATCAATTCTACCTTCTTCCAAACCTAATCTTAGTGTTTTTCCTTCTTTCAAACCTCATCGTGGTGTCTTAGTCATTTCTTTCTGGACTGCTGCAATAAACTCTTAATTGATTTCCGTGTGTTTAATTTCCCAGCCTATCAATCCAATCTCCATAACACAAGAAAAAATCATTCTATCAAAAAAATATACCAACAAAGCAATAATAATGTCAGTAAAAACTTGTTTAAAAACATTAAATTGCCTCACAATAAAGTTCAAAGTCATGGCATTAATGGTTCTTTTAAATTAGGCCTGTTGATCAGTATCAGTCCCTCCTCACAAAAAGGCCTATATTTTATATCTCTGCCAGTAGGACCATCCTCTCCTTTTCTATGTATGAAATACCTACTAATCCCTTAAAAATCCAGTTTAAATGTAATTTCCTCCATTCACAGTCTCCTAGGCAGAGGTAAGTGGTTCAGCTGTGTCCCCATTAACATGCTATACACACTATTATTATTTGTTAATGCCATTGTTTCCACCCTTAGATGTGAACTCCTCTAAGGCAGGATCTGAATCTTCTCCACCAAGCACAAAGCCTGGCTCACAGTAAAATCAGTTTATGAATTGAATAACAAAAGAATAAAAATAGAATTATTGATTAAAGCCATTTTTGCTAGGACAATTATAAGTTAACGTTTTTCTTAAAAAGCTTAGATGTGACAATAGAAATAGTACCTTGTCTACATGGAAAATCAAATCCAGTTCACAGACATTTTCAAAACATTTGTCTAACGTTTCCACAAATACCTATGGAAAAAGAAAAAAGGTTTTGAGAACTGTTTAAATTTATTCAAACCTATTATCTATAAGGAAGGCAATTCTTAATTATGAACTAAAATTTTGTATTATACATTTATCTTTTTCAAACTAAAAATTGTATTAATGCAAAAAAAGTAAAAAAAGAAGAGAGTCCTACCAAGTTTAACTACAGATAAACTACTTTTCAATACGTTAAGTATAGAAAACAAAATAAACTTTTTTTGGAAATGACTAAAACTAGAAAGTCTTAGCACCATTTCTTACAAAAACACTTAAAAATACTCAACTAAGACTCCTTATTTTGATGTGAGGGGGAAGAAAGCTCATTAGGAAATATCTATCAAGAGAGGTGAGGCACAGTCCAAGTCCCTACTGTATCTAATGTAGCCAGTAATTTTTAATTATCAAATCAGCATAAAAGACCACTAAAAACTACTTATGGAAAAAGCACAGACTTTGGAATCAGACTTACCTGGGTTCAAACTCTAAACTGAATAACTTGTATGACCTCGGGTGGAAGAGTCACCTCAGCAGGCTTGTGTTGTTCAAACTCTGCACATTCCCATAAATGGACTGTTTTCAGGACTAGCCCTTGGCCAGCTCCTGAGAACTAAGCTCTGACCTTTCAGAAAGTTGTCTGATTAGAGTGTTTTCATATGCTGGAGGTCTTGGGCCATGCTGTACCAATTTGAGCAGGTACTTCATGTTAATAATGTGATTTATAGTGAATGCCTGCTTTTTCTCCGAGGATCTGAAGCTTAAGTAGCCAAGGTCAGTCATGCAGGCATGACATACCTATGTGACTCACCCCCAGGGTAAACATCCCTGGTTGGGAATACTCTGTACACATTATCACATATTTTGGGGGAAATTAAGCATGTCCTGTGTAACTCCAGGAGAAAGGAACACCTGACAGCTTGCAACTGGAGTCTTCCAGACTTCATCCCATGTGCCTCTGCTGATTTTACTCTGTATCCTTTTCACTATAATAAACCATAGCATGAATATAGGAACTTCTGAGTCCAGTGCATCCTAGTAAATCATTGAGATGATCTTGATGATCCCTGATGCAAACCTTCAAAAATCAATCTCTTAAATTCCACCTTGCATAGTTGTCACTGACTATTCTATTCCCATTTCTATTCTCACCACCCCTTTCAGTGGTAACTTAAGATAAAGGGACCATATAATTTATCATCTGAAATGGGGTAGTATTAAAAGTAAAAAGGAACAGCTATTAATAATAAATTATATAATAGTATGCAACATTATTATAATGTAATAACAGCCTGGAACAACAGCTATAAACCAGGACTATCCCTAGTTTATTGAAATGAATAGTCATCCCACTATTCACAGGTGATCCTATGGGGAAAGGGGTAAAATGTATACAAGAAGCTTCTTGCTATAGTTGCTCCTATGTAGGGCACGTTTCTACATATCCACAATCCAAGGTTCCTTCCCGGCATCAATGTTAGATGGCTAAGTGGACATGTAACTACAGTTCATTCTTGAACAACGTAAGGTTAGGGACTCCAACCCTCCAGGCAGTTGAAAATCCATGCCTAACTTTGACTTCCCCAAATCTACTAATAGTTTACTGTTGATGGAAGTCTTACCAATGACATTAACACATATTTCATATTTCACAAAAAAAGGTGAAATAACGTTTTCATGCCTGCTGGGGTACGACTTCATGAAATTTCCTAAAAATTTCCTTTTCTTGTACAACGGTCTATATGTTGGATCCACTTATCTTGAAGTGGAAAGCAACCACAGCTGCAGATTTCAATCTAAGGTACATATCAAGTGATTCAACTTTTGCTGGTAATATCATGACACTCTCTGCTTCTTGGGGGCACTTCCACCATCACTAGTGGCACTTGGTATAGGAGTTACCGTGGTGTTATTCAAGGATTACGATATTGAGTAAACATGATGAAAAATACACAAGAACCAGAAGATATTACTTTTTGCTCATTGGGAAATTATTAGCAGGACATAGCAATTTAAGCAGATACTCAAAACACTTGACCTCACCACAAGGAGGTGACAACAAAATTATTATACTTAATATATACAGTTAATTTTGTCTAGCTATAATTTAATTTCTGTGGGTATACAATAGGTATATGTATCTGTGGGGTACATGAGATGTTTTGATACAAGCATGCAATGCACAATAATCACTTCAAGGAAAATGGGGTATCCATCCCCTCAAGCATTTATCCTTTGTGTTACAAACAATCCAATTATACATTTTTACTTATTTTTGAATGTACAATTCAATGATTGACTATAATCACCCTATTGAGCTATCAAATAGTAGGTCTTATTCATTCTATTTTTTGTATCCATTAACCATCTCCACAACTATCTCCACCTTTCTCCAACCCCCCACTACCCTTCCAAGTCTCTAGTAACCATCCTTCTACTCTCTATGTCCATGAGTTCAACTGTTTTGATTTTTAGATCCTAAAATTAAGGAGAACATATGATATTTGTCTTTCTGTGTCTGGCTTCTTTCACTTAACATAATGATCTCCAGTTCTATCCATCCATGTTGCTGCAAATGACAATATCATTCTTTTTACTAGTACTCCATTGTGTATATGTACCACATTTTCTTTATCCATTATTCACCTGCTGATGAACACTTAGGTTGCTTCCAAATCTTAGATATTCTAAACAGTGCTGCAACAAATATGGGAGTGCAGGTATCTCTTTGATACACTGATTTCTTTTCTTTTGAATATATACCCAGCAGTGAGCTGGATCCTATGGTAGCTCTATTTCTAGTTTTTTGAGGAACCTCCAAACTGCTCCCCATCGTGGTTGTGCTAATTTATGTTCTCACCAAGTGTACAAGGGTTCCCTTTTCTCCGCATCCTTGCCAGCATTTATTATTGCCTGACTTTGCATATAAGCCATTTTAACTGGGATGAGATGATATCTCACTGCAGTTTTGCTTTACATTTCTCTGATGATCAATGATGTTGAGCACCTTTTCATATGCCTGTTTGGCATTTGTATGTCTTCTTTTGAGAAATGTCTATTCAAATCTTTTGCCCATTTTTTGGTTGAATTATTAGGGCACATGAAAGTCTGAAATCCAGTGGGGGAGTCAAATCTTAAAGCTCCAAAATGATCTCCTTTGACTCCATATCTCACATCCAAGTCACGCTGATGCAAGAGGTGGGCTCCCACAGCCTTGGACAGCTCCAACCCTGTGGCTTTGCAGAGTACAGCGCCTCCCTCCTGGCTGCTTTCACAGGCTGGTGTTGAGCATCTGTGGCTTTTCCAGGAATACAGTGCAAGCTGTCAGTGGATCTATCATTCTGGGGTCTGGAGGATGACGGCCCTCTTCTCATAGCTCCACGAGGCAGTGCCCCAGTACGGACTCTGTGTGGGGGCTCTGACCCCACATTTCCCTTCCACACTGCCCTAGTAGAGGTTCTCCATGAGGGTCCCACCCATCTGTATCCTTTGTAATATTCTTTATAATAAGTGGGTAAATGTGTTCCCCTGAGTTCTGTAAAGT
Organism: Hylobates moloch; assembly: GCF_009828535.3. Lineage (NCBI taxonomy): Eukaryota > Metazoa > Chordata > Mammalia > Primates > Hylobatidae > Hylobates > Hylobates moloch. The sequence goes on from NW_026652281.1 coordinate 32,735,973, forward strand.
GCTCTGGGAAATTAATCAAACTGAGGAGGGGGGTCATAAGAATCCCAATTTACCATCACTCAATCAAAAGTACAGGTCACAAACTACTACTTGCAACTGGCATCTGAAGTGGGGGTAGCCTTGTGGGACTGTGTCATGGGATCTGATACTATCCCCACGTAGATACTGTCAGCACTGAATTACAGGACACCCAGCAGGAGAACTGCTTGGTGTGTGGGGGACAAACTCCCACACATCTGGTGTCAGATGTATTGTACTGAGTGACTGTGGAAGTAGAGGCAAAAAAAATCTTGTATTTTCCTTTTACAACAGGTCAGCCACAAGTGAGATTTTAGTTTAATTTCTTGGTAGGTAAAACATTAGTATCATTTAGTATCCACCCAAACTTCCAACTTTATCTATTTCTCCTCAAGGCCCTGGTGACATGGTGCCTGAAATGACTTTACTCATTCTATTTCTAACTAATTCAGATACATTTTTCCTCTTTGATACAACAGACTCCTGTTGTGAGGACTGAATGCGGTAATGCCGCTTGAACACAGAGTAAGCAATTAACAAATATTAACTTTTTGGAGCGACTAATAATAGGAGTGAAAAGAGGAAAATTTTCACTGTTAACAGGGCAGCCCTGATGAAATAGCTGGGAAAGTTCTTCTCCTTACTGTTTTGCTTTAGACCCCTATTAATAGGCACATCTGCTTAAAGAAACTAGACAGCCTGGGATGATACCAGAGCTCTGGAAACAACTCAAGTTACTGGCGACATTTCCATTGAGAAAGAAGAAAATATTTACTTTGAAAATAGTCTTTAACTTAGAAATCATTTGAATACTTATTTAGAAAATCATAGTTAAAAGTTATGGAAAATAAAGCCATTTAAGTTCCACCCCCACTTAAGTATTTACTTAAGTGTAACATACACATAGAAAAGTACAAAAATCATAACATGCAACATAAATTTTCTGCATAATCAACACTCAAATCATGTTTTAATGTTACCAGCATTATAGAAGCCTTCACAGAGTCTATCAGTCACTTATCGACCATCAGAGGTAACCAATATCCTACTTCCTAACACTATGAATACATTTTATCTATGGCTGAACCATATTAAAATGAGATCATAGGATATATGCTCTTTTGTGAGTGGCTTCTTCTACTCATTGTTATTTTTTTGTGAGATTTATTTAGGTTATTACATAATACAACGGCTAATCATTCTTAGTTGTGCAGTATGCCATTGAATTAGAATATCACAGTGTGTCCATTCTACTGGTGACATAAATTTGTGTTGTTTCCAGTATGGTACCATTACAATTAGTACTGTTAAGAACATTTCTTACACGTCTTTTAGTGAACATATATATATGTATACACATATCTACTGATTGTATACTTGGAGTAGAACTTGCTAGGTCAAAGAGTCATGTAGGTTAAGCTTTAGTATACAGTGCCAAATAGACTTTCAAAACAATTATACACACTTAGACTTTAAATAGCAGTATATGAGAGTTTCTGTAGTTCTATAGCCTTGTCACCACCTTATGTTATCCATCTTTCAACTTTAACCATACTCAAGGGTGTGTGGTGGTATATGATAGTATTAATTTGTACTTCTCTGATACAAGACTGTGTACCATTTCATCTGTATTACCCATTTAGATATCCATTTTCATAATGCCTGTTCAAGATTTCTGCTCATTTTCTATTGGTCTTTTTATCATTTTTTTTTTTTTTAAGACATGGTTTCACTATGTTGCCCAGGCTGGTCTCAAACTCCTGGGCTCAAGCAATCCTTCCACCTCAGACACCTGAGTAGCTGGGATTACAAGGGTCTATATTTTCTTATTGATGTATAGGAATTCTTTATATAGTCTAGCTACAGTCTTTCGTCATACGTATTACAAATATCTTTGCCAGTTCTGTGGCTTGCCTTTTCATTCTCCTAATAGTGTCCTTGGAAGAACAGAATTTTTCCATTCCAATAAAATCCAATTTTTCAGTTTTCTTCTTTATAGTTAACATTGTTTTATGTCCACTTTAAGGAATCTTGGCTTACAGCAAGGTCAGGAAAGAGATTCACTCAGAAGAAAACAAAACCTTTATTATTTTACTCTTCATGTTTGGACCAAATTTATCTGAAATTGATTTCTATGTATGACGTGGAGTGGTCTTACTTGATTTTAAATCATTAGATTTACTAATCAGAATACAATTTCCAGTATGACTTTATTTTTTCTTTCTTAATTTTTCTAGTTCCATTGATTACCTATATGTTGCAGTCATATTTTTTTAACCATTAGAAGACCATCTTGGTAAAAATGCTGTCTAAATAGTTCCCCTTCACTTACATGTATTTATAAAAGATCAGCAGAACCTACTAAATGTGCAGATTATATTGGGCAAAAAAGAAAAAAAAGTTGGTGATAGCATTAAGTGTGCCTCTGGTAAACTATGGAGTGGTAAAAAATATGGGTTGCCTATAGAGGCAGTACAGTACTGTGTTGAGGATACATGCTTTGAAACCAGGAAGACATACATGGCTTCAAATCCCTGCTCTGTGGCCTCAAGTATCATTTAACTCCTTTAAATCTCAGAACTATAAGATAGAGATAAAACTACCTACTTTTCTGGATTATCATAAAAATTGAGTTAAACAATTTAGATAGACTGCCCAGCATAGTTCCCAAGACCCATTTAATAAATGGCAGCCAGAATTATTTATCTGGCTGTTCAAAATACATGATAATTATAAAATTAAAATAGAAATAGAAAATTATAATTCTGCTGATAAATACTGATATAAAAGGAAGATAACTACATGCCACAACTGCCAAGACACTGTGATTTGTTAACTTAGGAAGAAAAAAGTGCTGCCCACATTTAATCCAGAACAGTATAACATGTAAAAAAATGTGAATACTATAAAAAAAGTACCTGCAGCAAAATGTCGTTATAACTGCATGTTCTTAATTTATGAAAAAAATTCTTAAAATTTAAAGCACTCAGATACTACGTTCAGTTTTAAAAAAATCAAAAAACCTTCTTCAAAAGACTTTCTAATTTTCTTTTGATTTAGCAAAAACTATTTAATATAATCAGAAATCTAGAGCCGTAAGGTCCATTACACACTGATGATCTGTTACATGGACAAGGCCAACAAAAAACAAATAATCGACAATCTGAAGCGAAGAAATTAAGGGAGAAAAATTAGAGTCTTGATGGTTCTAACCATAACAACAATAAAAAAATTGCTGTTGCATTATTATTTCACAAGGAGAAAGTTAAAAGGAGCTAAGACCTAGAAGTGTCATAGTAAATAGCACCCTCTTGTGCTTCAACTTTAAAATGATATAAAGTTTAAAGCCAATTTCAATATAACAGGTATCTAACTACTACTGAGTAGCTACTCAGGTGCCAGGGATATAAAACCAAAGACCTAAACTCTGTCCTCAAGGAATTCAAAAGCTGGTGGGAGAAAAATTACTTCTAATTTACAAAAAGAAGAATATTTTAAATTGTCCTGCATTTTAATTACCTAGTATTCAAAAAATAAATATAAAAATTAAATAGATTCCAAAAAATGCCTCCTCCAAATATAAAGAGTCCTCCTTTCCCATGCTATTCTAGTTATAAAACATGCTTGTGTTTTCTTTATCTTTACATCCAAGCCACAAAGAGTAACCTATATATCCAGGCCACAAAGAGTAACAGGTATCTATTATGTGACAGCTTAGTAGTTAGCACTCAAGAGCACAAACTTTAGCATGTGTATACTCAAATTCTAGCTTTGCCTCTAACTCTGAGATCCAGGGCAAGTTATTTAACACTAAGCCTCAGTTTCTTATCTAGGCATAATAATGGTAACCATATCATAGAGTTGTTTTAGTGATTAAATGAATAAATATAAAAGGCTTAAAACAATGTCTCACAAAAGAAAACACTCAATATACATTAGCTAGTATTATAATACCAAACATACGGAGAAATAAAAATGTACACAAAATAAAATAAAAATACCACAAATTACCCTTAAACAATACCACTTATTTGGCAGACCCCCTTTTGAGTTTCTAAGTCAAAAAAAAATTGGTTTCTGGGTTTAGAAATTTCTGTTAAAATTCAGGAGAAACAGATCCTGCTGTTTTGAATCTACAATAACAAATGAAATAAAAAAGGGTTACACTGACATGTTATAAGATAGGGAAAGTCTTTAGTGTCAAAATAGGAGGCATAAATTTAAGGATACTAATATGCTGAAGCCAAAACATTTTTTTTCATCACCAGCAAGATGTTCTAGAGAGAAACATCTTGGTTTAACTCAAACCAGTAACTAAAAAATACCATTACAAATATTGAATGTACCAACAGAGCTAGGGAAGACAAACTGAACTTAAAATCAGATCATTTACTTTTGAAGAACTATGAATGTAGCCTAGGTACACTCTCCAATATGTACCACTGCATGTACCATTAAGAATCTTTAAAGTATGGTGTTTAAGATATGTAAATAGCACTTGACTCAACATATGACTGCATTCTGGAATGAATTTCTATTAAACCTCACTTGGACACTCACATGCCAGAGATGACAATGTTAGCAAAAACAGTCATTTATTGTGCATTTACTAGGTACCATGCACTTAACACATAATGAACTCTTAATGTCAATATAGAGAAATTAAGAGCTGAAGAAAGGACCATCTATCTTCTATATCATGTCATAATAATTCTGAAAGAGTTTACATTAATGATTCTCTGTGATTTATAGAAAGTTAATGATAATAACAGCTAGCATTTAATTGGTACAGTTGATCTTTGAACAACAGTGGGGTTGGGATGCTGACTCTCCACACAGTTGAAAATCGGCGTACAACTTCTGACTCACTAAAAACCTAACTACTAATGGCCTGCTGATGACCAGAGGCCTTACCGATAACATAAACAGTTGACTAGTACACATTTTTTGTTATATGTATTATATACTGTAATCTTACAATAAAACGAGCTGGAGAAAAAATGTTATTAAGAAAATCATAAGGAAGAGAACATATATTTACTACTCATTTAGTGGAAATGGTTCATCATAAAGATCTTTATCTTTGTCTTCACATTGAGTAGACTAAGGAAGATGAGGCGTTGGTTTTGCTGTCTCAGGGGTGGCAGAGGTGAAGAAGTGGAGGAGGTGGAATGGGAGGCACGAGAGGCAGGTACACTCAGTGTAATCTTTATCTTAAAAAATCTGTGTATAAGTTGACCCACACAGTTCAAACCTGTGTTGTTCAAGAGTCAACTCTACATAGTATTGTGGCATTACCACTGTTCCGACGGCTTTAAGTATATTATTTTATTTGAGCCTTCACAGTAATCCCATAAGGCAACTACTTTTATCATCAACCATTTGCAGAAGAGTAATCTAAAGCAAAAGGTTAACCACTAACACTTAATGGTAGAGTCCTAATTGAAATCTCAAAAATCTAATTCCAGAACCCACATCAACAACAAATAATATATTATTTCTAATGTAGTAAGAAGTGATCATTTAGAAAATATGGAAAACACAGAAAAGTATAAAGCAAAAATTTGAACTGTCCATACTTACAGCACCCACAAAAATCTACTGTTAACAGTTAAAATCTCATTCATAACATCCTTTTAAGTGAAGAAACAGAAAAAGAACTAACTACAAACACAGGCTTTTCACACCATTCTTTAAAGTATTTCATCCGCCTAAATCAAATGATAAAATTTAAGGAGAACAAAATAAATTAACAAAAGTATTCAACACAGTGATGGTTAATATTAGCTGTTAACTTGAGTGAAGGATGCCTAGATAGCTGGTAAAGTATTGTTTCTGGGCGTGTCTTTGAGGGTGTTGCCAGAGGAGACTGACATTTGAGTCAGTGGACTGGGAGAGGAAAACCCGCCCTCTATGTGGGTGGGCACCATCCATCTAGCCATGCCAGCGTGGCTAGAACAAAGCAGGCAAAAGAAGGTTAAATAACCTTGCTTGCTGAGTCTTCTGGCTTTCATCTGTGTCCTAAACTGATTACTTCCTTTGGTTCCTCCTGCCCTAAAACATCAGACTCCAGGTTCTTCAGCCTTTGGACTCTTGGATTTTCACCAGTGGTTTGCCAGGAGACTCTCTGGCCTTTGGCCACAGACTGAAGGCTGCACTGTTGGCTTCCCTGTTTTTGAGGCTTTTGGAATTGGACTGAGCCACTTACTGGCTTCTTTCTTCCCCAGCTTGCAGACGGCCTATTGTAGGACTTTGCCTTGTGATTGTGTGAGCCAATTCTCCCTAATAAACTAACTCCTCTTCATATATACATATATCCTATCAGTTCTGTCTCTCTGGGGAACATTGACTAATACAAATGGAAAGTCATTAATGTGTCTTTGGAACCAGGAGGAAGACACTGAAATATCTCAAGAAAGCAGAAGAAATGGAAATACAACTAACGTAGTAAATTACGTTGGCCATAATGTTAGTGCAGACTTCTGGAAGTAGAAAGAAGTAATAATAGTTAAGTTCATAATATTAAGTCATATGGCTATGATTTCAACCTAGGAAGAACTCTGAGATCAACCATTTTTCTATGTGATAGAATGTCTGTATCAGTGTTCCTATCAGTGTGTTGCAAAGAATCAATCTTGAGATCAGGCCAGGGCCTCTCAACTCAACATATAATAACCTCAGAAACTAGGAAAAAAAAATGGTTGCCTTACTAGTTAAGTGATTTTTTAACCCAGAAAAATTTAAAGTAACAGAAATTATGATGTGAACCTATAATATCAATATTTTCATGTTAAGTTTAGAAAGAATCAGTATAGTTGATATTTAAATACTTAAGCCTTAAAAGATGTGGTATTGTAAGAATACTTAACAGACTAGGCTTTTATAAATCTATGTAAACCTGAATATCCAATTGGAATGGGATTTTTGTTGTTGTTGTTGTTGTTGGAGACGAGGTGTCACCCTGTCGCCCAGGCTGGAGCTCACGGCAACTTCCACTCCCCTCCCCACCTGGGGTTCAAGTGATTCTCCTGCCTCAGCCTCCCAAGTAGCTGGGATTACAGGTGCGCACCATCAAGCCCGGCTAATTTTTTGTATCTTTAGTAGAGACGGGCTTTCACCATTTTGGCCAGGCTGGTCTCAAACTCCTGACCTCGTGATCTGCCTGCCTTTTTAAGCTGAAAAGTAAAGGAAAATTTGCCTACACTGATTAATGTATTAGAATATTTAAGATAACTTAAGAGTCACCATAATATATGAACTTCTAAAAATTAATTTGAGATATTTAAAAATTTGAGAAAGTTTGCCAAAATATGAGCATAAAAATAAAACATATTAAATATATAAATTCAGTTTAAAATACAGGCACTCCTTGCTTTATACAGTACCACGTTAACAGATCTCAGCAACCACTGAACCATGCAAAGTGATAAACATGGTTCCTATAAACATGAATTGTTACCATGGTAATCTGCAAAGCGAGGACTGCTTGTACTATAGGAAATTTAATTCTGTTTCAGTCCCTCCATTTAAGTGACTTAGTTTGATTTGTATGTTGAATTTAGAATTCTAAGAAAGAACCGGGTTTATGAATTTGTAAGGTTAATTAAGTATTATTAAAACTGAAAGTAACCTCTGAATAATTTCTTTCTGTGTACAAAACTACTCCTGAGAACATTTTTTAAAGCTCATATTGATATAAATTGTCAAAACTATATTTAAACCCCCAAGGAAAAGCTGATTTTTAAAATGGTATTTGGCCTAAAAATACATTCTTCTACCTATAGTTGAATATGGTATGATTGATATTTTGAGCAGTGACTTAAAAAGAATAAAAATATTACAAAGGAGGTGGCTGGCAAGATGGCCGAATAGGAACAGATCCGGTCTGCAGTTCCCAGCGAGGTCAACGCAGAAGGCAGGTGATTTCTGCATTTCCAACCGAGGTACCCGGCTCATCTCACTGGGACTGGTGAGACAGTGAGTGTAGCCCACAAAGGGTGAGCAGAAGCAGGGTGGGGGCATCATCTCACCTGGGAAGAGTAAGGGGTTGGGGGAACTCCCTCCTGTAGCCAAGGGAAGCTGTGAGAGACTGTGCTGTGAGGGACGGTGCCACGCGGCCCAGATACTACGCTTTTCCTATGGTCTTTGCAACCTGCAGAACAGGAGATTCCCTCGGGTGCCTACACCACCAGGTCCCTGGGTTTCCAGCACAAAACTGGGCGGCCGTTTGGGCAGACACCGACCTAGCTGCAGGAGTTTTCTGTCATAGCTCAGAGGCACCTGGAACACCAGCAAGACAGAACCGTTCACTCCCCTGGAAAGGGGGCTGAAGCCAGGGAGCCAAGTGGTCTAGCTCGCTCAGTGGATCCCACCCCCATGGAGCCCAGCAAGCTAAGGTCCACTGGCTTAAATATTTGCTGCCAGCACAGCAGTCTGAAGTCAACCTGGGATGCTGGAGCTTAGTCGGGGCAGAGGCGTCTGCCATTACTGAGTCTTGGGTAGGCGGTTTACCCCTCACAGTGTAAACAAAGCCACCTGGAAGTTCAAACTGGGCGGAGCCCACCACAACATGGCAAAGCCACTGTGGCCACACTGCCTCTCTAGATTACTCCTCTCTGAGCAGGGCATCTCTGAAAGAAAGGCAACAGCCCCAGTCAGGGGCTTATACATAAAACTCCCATCTCCCTGGGACAGAGCACCTGGGAGAAGGGGTGGCTGTAGGCGCAGCTTCAGCAGACTTAAACGTTCATGCCTGCCAGCTCTGAAGAGAGCAGTGGATCTCCCAGCATAGTGCTTGAGCTCTCATAGGGACAGACTGCCTCCTCAAGTGGGTCCCCGAACCCGTGCTTCCTGACTGGGAGACACCTCCCAGCACAGGTCAACAGACATCTCACACAGGAGAGCTCTGGCTGGCATCTGGTGGGTGCCCCTCTGGGATGAACCTTCCAGAGGAAGGAACAGGCAGCAATCTTTGCTGTTCTGCAGCCTCCTCTGCTGATACCCAGGCAAACAGGGTCTGGAGTAGACCTCTAGCAAGCTCCAGAAGACCTGCAGCAGAGGGGCCTGTTAGAAAGAAAACTAACAATCAGAAAGGAATAGCATCAACAAGGACAATAAGGATGTCCACACAAAAACCCAATCTGAAGGTCACCAACATCAAAGGCCAAAGGTAGATAAATCCACAAAGATGAGGAAAAACCAGTGCAAAAAGTCTGAAAATTCCAAAAACCAGAATGCCTCTTCTCCTCCAAAGGACCACAATTCCTCAACAGCAAGGGAACAAAACTGGAAGGAGAATGAGTTTGATGAATTGACAGAAGTAGGCTTCAGATGGTGGGTAATAACAAACTCCTCTGAGCTAAAGGAGCATGTTCTAACCCAATGCAAGGAAGCTAAGAACGCTGAAAAAAGGTTAGAGGAATTGCTAACTAGAATAACCAGTTTAGAGAGGAACATAAATGACCTGATGGAGCTGAAAAACACAGCACGAGAACTTCATGAAGCACACACAAGTATCAATAGCCGAATCAATCAAGCAGAGATCAAAGCTCAACTTAATGAAATAAAGCTTGAAGACAAGATTAGAGAAAAAAGAATGAAAAGGAACAAACAATGCCTCCAAGAAATATGACACTACGTGAAAAGACCAAATCTACGTTTGATTGGTGTACCTGAAAGTGACAGAGAGAATGGAGCCAAGCTAGAAAACATTCTTCAGGATATTATCCAGGAGAAATTCCCCAACCTAGCAAGGCAGGCCAACATTCAAATTCAGGAAATACAGAGAACACAAAGCTACTCCTCAATAAAAGCAACCCCAAGACACATAATCGTCAGATTCACCAAGGTTGAAATGAAGGAAAAAATGTTAAGGGTAGCCAGAGAGAAAGGCTTGGTTACCCACAAAGGGAAGCCCATCAGACTAAGAGCAGATCTCTCTGTAGAAACCCTTCTGGCTTGTAAGCCAGAAGACAGTGGAGGCCAAAATTCAACATTCTTAAAGAATTTTCAACCCAGCATTTCATATCCAGCCAAGCTAAGCTTCATAAGTGAAGGAGAAATAAAACCCTTTATAGACAAGCAAATGCTGAGGGATCTTGTCACCACCAGGCCTGCCTTACAAGAGCTCCTGAAGGAAGCACTAAATATGGAAAACAAAAACCGGTACCAGCCATTGCAAAAACATACTAAATTGTAAAGACCATCGACACTATGAAGAAACTGAGTCAACTAACGGGCAAAATAACCAGCTAGCACCATAATGACAGGATCAAATTCACACAAAACAATATTAACCTTAAAAGGCTAAATACCCTAATTAAAAGACACAGACGGGCAAACTGGATAAACGGTCAAGACCCATCAGTGTGCTGTATTCAGAAGACCCTTTCACGTGCAAAGACACACACAGGCTCAAAATAATGGGATGGAGGAATATTTACCAAGAAAATGGAAAGCAAAAAAAAAAAAAAAAAGCAGGGGTTGCAAACCTTGTCTCCGATATAACAGACTTTAAACCAACAAAGATCCAAAAACACGAAGAAGGGCATTACATAATGGTAAATCAACGCAACAAGAAGAGCTAGCTTTCCTAAATATATATGCAGCCAATACAGGAGCACCCAGATTCATAAAGCAAGTTCTTAGAAACATAAAGAGATTTAGACTCCCACATAATAATAGTGGGAGACTTTAACACCCCACTGTCAATATTAGATTAACAAGACAGAAAATTAACAAGGATATTCAGGACTTGAACTCAGCTGTGGACCAAGTGGACCTAATAGACATCTACAGAATTCTCCACCCCAAATCAACAGAATATACATTCTTCCCGGCACCATATCGCACTTATTCTAAAATTGACCACATAATTGGAAGTAAATTACTCCCCAGCAAATACAAAAGAACAGAAATCATAATGAACAGACTCTCAGACCACAATGCTATCAAATTAGAACTCAGGATTAAGAAACTCACTCAAAACCGTACAACTACATGGAAACTGAACAACCTGCTCCAGAGTGACTACTGGGTAAATAACGAAATTAAGGTAGAAATAAATGAGTTCTTTGAAACCAATGAGAACAAAGATACAATGTACCAGAATCTCTGGGAGACAGCTAAAGCAGTGTTTCAGTGGAAATTTATAGCACTAAAATCCCCACAGGAGAAAGCGGGAAAGATCTAAAATTGACTCCCTAACATCATAATTAAAAGAACTAGAGAAGCAACAGCAAACAAATTCAAAAGCTAGCAGAAGACAAGAAATAACTAAGATCAGAGCAGAACTGAAGGAGACAGAGACACAAAAAACCCTTCAAAAAAATCACTGACTCCAGGAGGTGGTTTTTTGAAAAGACTAACAAAATAGATAGACCACTAGCCAGACTAATAAAGAAGAAAAGAGAGTAATCAAATAGACACAATAAAAAATTATAAAGGGGATACCACTACTGATCCCACAGAAATACAAACTGCCATCAGATAATACTATAAACACCTCTATGCAAATAAACTAGAAAATCTAGAAGAAATGGACAGATTCCTGAACACACACACCCTCCCAAGACTTAAACCAGGAAGAAGTCGAATCTCTGAACCAGACCAATAACAAGTTCTGAAATTGAGGCAGTAATTAATAGCCTACCAACCAAAAAAAGCCCAGGACCAGACAGATTGACAGCCGAATTCTACCAGAGGTACAAAGAGGAGATGGTATCATTCCTTCTGAAACTATTCCGATCAATGGAAAAAGAGGGACTCCTCCCTAACTGACTTTCTGAGGCCATCATCATCCTGATATGATACCAGAGCCTGACAGACACACAAGAAAAAAAGAGAATTTTAGGCCAATATTCCTGATGAACATTGATGCGAAAATCCTCAATAAAATACTGGCAAACCAAATCCAGCAGCACATCAAAAAGCTTATCCACCACAATCAAGTCGGCTTCATCCCTGGGATGCAAGGCTGGTTTAACATACGCAAATCAGTAAACGTAATCCATCACATAAACAGAACCAGTGACAAAAACCACGATTATTTCAACAGATGCAGAAAAGGCCTTTGATAAAATTCAACACCCCTTCATACTAAAAACTCTCAATAAACTACGTATAGATGGAACATATCTCAAAATAATAAGAGCTATTTATGACAAAACCACAGCCAATATCATACTGAATGGGCAAAAGCTGGAAACATTCCGTTTGAAAACCGGCACAAGACAAGGATGCCCTCTCTCACCACTCCTACTCAACACAGTATTGGAAGTTCTGGCCAGGGCAATCAGGCAGGAGAAAGAAATAAAGGGTATTCAAATAGGAAGAGAGAAAGTCAAACTGTCTCTGTTTGCAGATGACATGATTGTATATTTAGAAAACCCCATAGTCTCAGCCCAAAATCTCCTGAAGCTGATAAGTAACTTCAGCAAAGTCTCAGGATACAAAACCAATGTGCAAAAGTCACAAGCATTCCTATACACCAATAACAGACAAACAGAGCCAAATCATGAGTGAACTCCCATTCACAATTGCTACAAAGAGAATCAAATACCTAAGAATACAACTTACAAGGGATGTGAAGGGCCTCTTCAAGGAGAATTACAAACTACTGCTGAAGGAAATAAGAGAGAACACAAACAAATGGAAAAACATTCCATGCTCATGGAAAGGAAGAATCAATATCGTGAAAATGGCCATACTGTTCAACGTAATTTGTAGATTCAATGCTATCCCCATCAAGCTACCATTGACTTTCTTCACAGAATTAGAAAAAAGTACTTTAAACTTCAGATGGAACCAAAAAAGAGCCTGTAGAGCCAAGACAATCCTAAACAAAAAGAATAAAGCTGGAGGCATCATGATACCTGACTTCAAACTATACTATAAGGCTAGAGTAACCCAAACAGCATGGTACTGGTGCCAAAACTGGTGCCATACACACCAATGGAACAGGACAGAGGCCTCAGAAATAATGCCACACATCTACAACCATCTGATCTTTGGCAAATCTGACAAAAACAAGAAATGGCAAAAAGATCCCTGTTTAATAAATGGTGTTGGGAAAACTGGCTAGCCCTATGCAAAAAACTGAAACTGGACCCCTTCCTTACGCCTCATACAAAAATTAACTCAAGATGGATTAAAGAGTTAAACGTAAGACCCAAAACCATAAAAACCCTAGAAGAAAACCTAGGCAATACCATTCAGGACACAGGCACGGGCAAAGACTTCATGACTAAAACACCAAAAGCAATGGCAACAAAAGCCAAAATTGACAAATGGGATCTAATTAAACTAAAGAGTTTCTGCACAGCAAAAGAAACTATCATCAGAGTAAACAGAGAACCTACAGAATGGGAGAAAACTTCTGCAATCTATCCATCTGACAAAGGGCTAATATCCAGAATCTACAAGGAACTTAAACAAATTTACAAGGTAAAAGCAAACAATCCCAACAAAAAGTGGGCAAAGGATATAAACAGAAACTTCTCAAAAGAAGACATTTATGTGGTCAACACATATGAAGAAAACCTCATTATCACTGGTCATTATAGAAATGCAAATCAAAACCACAATGAGACACCATCTCACTCCAGTCAGAATGGCGATCATTAAAAAGGAAACAACAGATGCTGGCGAGGATGTGAAGAAATAGGAACGCTTTTACACTGTTGGTGGGAGTGTAAATTAGTTCAACCACTGTGGAAGACAGTGTGGTGATTCCTCAAGGATCTAGAACCAGAAATACCATTTGACCTAGCAATCCCATTACTGGGTATAAGTCATTCTAAAGGATTATAAATCATTCTACTATAAAGACACATGCACACATATGTTTACTGCAGGACTGTTCACAATAGCAAAGACTTGGAACCAACCTAAATGCCCATCAATGATAGAGTGGATAAAGAAAATGTGGCACACATACACCACGGAATACTATGCAGCCATAAAAAGGATGAGTTCATGTCCTTTACAGGGACATGGATGAAGCTGGAAACCATCATTCTCAGCAAACGAACACAGGAACAGAAAACCAAACACTGCATGTTCTCATTCATAAGTGGGAGCTGCACAATGAAAACACATGGACACAGGGAGGGGAACATCACACACCGGGACTTGTCAGAGGGTGGAGGGCTAGGGGAGGGATAGCATTAGAAGATAATGCTATCCTACATCTACCTAATGTAGATGACGGGTTGATGGGTGCAGCAAACCACCATGGCACGTGTATACCTATGTAACAAACCTGCACCTTCTACACATGTATCCCAGAACTTAAAGTATAAAAAAAAAAAAAAAAATATATATATATATATATATATATATTACAAAGCTTTTCCTCACAGGAGAATTTCAACTATTAAATATTGAAGGCATGATAGAAAAAAACCCCACCATTTGGTAAACACCACAAATATTAATAATTCTTTTAGGTAAGAATGATCAATAGATATTAAGATGAATTAACAAATATATGATTAGAAAAAGTATATTTATATAGTCTCAAATATTCCCCATAAAATACTAGCACCATGGGAAAATGAAACTTTATGTGCATAAACCTGTTGGACTCGACCTTAACCAAGTGATCATCACAAATATCACAAGTAGTGGAACAAATGGACATCATATACCTCTTGATATGATGCACTATGGACATAACATCATTTCTGTGGTATTCTTGCCAAAAATGCACAATCTAAATCATTAAGAAGTATCCAACAACCCAAATTGGGGAATAGCAAAATAACTGGCTAGTACTCGTCAAAAGGATCAGTATATGAAAGACATGAATGAAAGACAAAGTTAATGAATTGTTACACAGTAAAGGAGATTAAGAAGACATGACAGCTAAATGGAAAGTGTGAATTACATCCAGAATGAGAAAAAGGACATTAATGGGACAAGTGGCAAATTGTAAACAGGCCTACAGATTATATAGTAATGTATCAATGTTAATTTCTTGGGTTAATAGCTGTACTGTGGTTAATGTTAAATTTGGGGAGTCTCTCCACCATGTCCAATTCCTTCCTGAAAACCAATCATTCTACATTAGGACATGATGAATTTACCTTAAATCAAAGAAAAAGACCAACATAACCTGAGTTTTTCTCTTAAACCTACATTGAAGGGAAGAAAATAAATTTTAAGTCACTTCCAGCTCCAAAATTCTGACTTTAATCACTTGAGTTCTAAACTACTTCCTTCACTACTGTGAAGTAACTAAGAAAAGCGTGTCTACTATATTCTAGACCATTTGCTGGTCGTGTTTATATAAATTACTTCTAATTCTTACAACAATGCTGGTGAGATAAGTATGAATATCAGCACTTAAAAAAAGAAAACTGGCGACAGATGAGGTTAAGCAATTGCCTAAAGTTGTGTAACTGTTAGGTGACAGAGCCAAGATTCAAATCCATACTACCTGACTCTAACACCCTGACACTCTAAACTTGACACCATGATGCCTCCTAAAAGAAGTGCTAAGACATCAATGAAACATGTAAATTAGAAAAGCAGTTATCATCAAATCTGATACCAGGATTTGTCAAAAATAAATAGCAATGTAAATAACTGAGAATTATTGTATTTGCAATTGCTGGAAATTAGACTTCTCAAGTATGAAAATAACACAGGAAAATAATTTTAGGAATCCTGCACAACCCTAACAATCTGACCCAAACTATTTTTTAAAAAACTGGGGGTTGCCCAAAAATACATGAGAAACAAATCCTATTGAAAACAGAAAGTTTTAAATAACCTGGTAATACAGTATAATGTAGGAGGCAGAATTTTCCTAAAATGATCCTGGGCATTCACTTGAGTGCCTGGAAAATAAGCTCACTAAGCCAGGGATCCCTCTTGCTCCAGCAGGAGGAACTGAACCAGAAACTCATCTTCCTCTGGGACCAGGAGTTAGTTCATCTCCAACAGGAGAGTTGCAAATTCCCACAATTTCCAACTGCTGGACAGTTGGTTTTCCCAGGCAATTTTAAAAAACAGGTGGTACCCAAAACTGCATAGCCCAAGGCTTAAACAGTGTATCTGTCACCCCACCACCAAGTGTGCTTTCAGGCCTACCATCATGATAGATGAGAACGATAATTGGGTGGGCCTTCATCCGCACACCACTGTATATTCAGTTGGTCAGCAGTACCTACCTTACCATCATTTGCTAGGTGATGCTGGGAAGATCAGAGACCTTTCTTCACTTAAGTATTCTTGGCTTATAAATTTCCCTAATGAAGACTATTTCTTATCACATAAATGTGTCGTATAAAATTCATTCTGAGCCATCAAACAACATATAGGATAAAAAGATTCACAAATGCTTCTAACAATGAGAAAGTCAGATTAAAAAAAACATACTTACTTAATTCAGTTTGTGTACTAACAAAATAATATTTTATATGCCTTTCTTACAAATACATGCTTTAATGATGTTAGCTAAAAACCACTGACATGTTAACATGATTAACATTTAGTCATGGGTTTCACATGAAATATCTTTTTTTAATGCTCACACCTACTCTGTGAAATGGTGTTATTATTATTATCCCTGCTTTGTGGATGAGGAAAGTTAGGGTCAAAGAGGTTACAAAACTTGCCCAAAATTACATAACTAGTATATGGCAGAGCTAAATGGTTTTAACCACTACAAGATAATAGATAGCTTTAATTCACAGGTCTTTCTAACAACCTCACGTCTGTAGGCAACATGTTGAAATAAGCATACTTTACAGTTAAAAAAAAAATTAAGGTCTATAAAGAATAAATAACTTGCTCAATATCATACTAAATTAGCATTCACAGCCACGAAAAAAACAATTCCTCAAAAGGTAGTTTAACAGTACTGTGATAATAACAAATACTATATATGGAGCTCCAGTTTAAATATACATTCTAACAACATGGTCAGAATGTATCTTTCTAAACCTAAAGAAAAGTTTAGCTGTTAGTTCTCAATTTTGTTGTTTTTTTATCTAGCTACAACTGAATAAGACAGATGCTCTGATTACTGTTACATGTGGTACAGAAAACTGTAACAGAAATTTGGAATTATCCAGTGAATTTATATGCCTCCATTATCAGCTTCGCATAATAAACTAATTAAGGACAATACGACTGCTTATAAATAACTTAACCCAACATTAATATTTAATAAACTTCTATTCTCATCCTGTAAATATTTTAACACTTCCAATAATAATTTGCTACAACAGAAAGGACTCCTTAAAAAGCTAGCTATTAACTCTAGCATATATGGCATACATAGCACTTAATATCACACTAAAATGGTATATATCAATAAAAAAAAGTCCACCCCTTTTTTCCAAACTTACAAGGAATTTTTAAAAAGAAACAAAAGAAAACAAAAACTGATCATTCGTTTGGGTAGCTGGCGTAAATTCTGTGGACTACTGATGTAAATTCAGTACTGGTGGAATAGTGGTGTAAATTCCCTACCGAATTTACTAATAATGCCTTCTCCCAGATTTTATACAAGACACAAAATCATATTTGGGACAACATACGCATACCTTAGAGACACTAACTCTCTGCATTAAAATATATGCTTCCAGTTGTATGGATGGTATCACTGTAATATTTAAAATATCAAAATTATAAGCATAGGTTTAATAGTTACATGTTGAGTTTTCTTGATCTGTTCTCTAAAAGAATATGCAAGACCAAGAGGTTTTGATGTAAACTCTCTTGGTTTATAATTTTCCACTTCTAGTTTTTACATTAAAATTGCCTTTCTCAAAACTAGAGGATGAACAAATTAAGAAAATCAGTTCTCTCTGAATAGCTATTTGATGAAAGAGAAGCAGGAACAATAAGCTACGCACTTCCATCTTTGTTTACTCAACTGATGTTTTTAAAGCGACTGACTCATGTATGCTCAGTACAGTCCCTCTTCAGTATTTGATGAACTGTGGTAACTGAAGGGGAAAGATCACAACCACAGAACTTCCAACATGTTCCTGGTAGTGACAGACATAGTACCTATAAGTACAGAAATCTTCTTTTTTGTGACACAATACATCAGCATGTGGTAACTCAGGGGTATTGTAAAAACAGCTCTAGCCTACTTTAGTAATCGGAAAATGACAAAGTCCTCCTGAAATCCTTTCTTCTGTATGTTATCTAATATCAAAACAAATAATCAACGTGCGAAGCATGGATAAAAAATTTTGCAAAACACAAAAGATAGTTTCCACTTTCCATGAGTACATGACAGAATTTACTTTGGATATGATATATTAATAGCATGTTTGTTCTTTGAAAACTCCCTATCTAATCCCCTTTGGAGATAGAACTACTTTCTCATAAGAAGATCAACAACAGCATCGAAATAATAATCAATGGTGATGACTTAATCTCAGGACGCAAGCATAAAATACTTCTGATTTACCTCTAGGAAAAGACACATTTGCTTTGGTCTTTCTTAATAGCAGTATTTCTCTTCAGTAAGAGACTATATTTGAAATGGTATACTTTCTCCTGTTTTTCTTCCTATAATTCTAGTGGCTAGGCTCAGGTAAATAAAAACAGTGTTTTGGAACATAGTGTGCATGTCTACCACTCTCTTCAGTCATGGGTAACAGAGAAATAGAAAGCACAGTTCTATATTAATTTTTTTTCTGTAAAAATATAATGCTCTCTTGACATAATGATAAAATGAATTAACTACTCCCCTAGGTAGGATAAACCAAGGAATGTAAGAATAAACAAAGTTACAAGGCAATGCAATATATAGTCCTGATCAACCCTTCAATGTCATCAAAAGTAAGATTTGGCTTCTTTTTCTTTACTAGAAAAGCCTTGAGAAAGCAAAACATAACTTAGCAGTGTTTCTCAAGTAGGCCCCAGGAGGAAAGTGAACATATACCCAACGGATCTCGGGGCACCTTTACCTCAAGCTCAAAATTTCTTTCAAGTCTCCACTTAGAGCTTTAAATATCATGAAAAATTTGTATTCTACCTCATAATATATACATGTTTACGTTCATTTCCTCACTGCCGCCAATCTTCAAAACAAAGAAAAAACATATACCAGGAATATGTGCCATGATTACCTTGTGGTTTCATTTAACTTCGACACCCAGCTCCTCCCAAAAACCCAGTTTAAGAATTACAGATTTAAGAGTAGCATGGCATACAAATAGATCAAATTATCATTTATCTCCTTTTTAATTTTATTAACAATGTTTTTATT
The DNA here is from genome assembly GCF_009828535.3 of Hylobates moloch. Taxonomy (NCBI): domain Eukaryota; kingdom Metazoa; phylum Chordata; class Mammalia; order Primates; family Hylobatidae; genus Hylobates; species Hylobates moloch. The sequence goes on from NW_026652281.1 coordinate 32,755,228, forward strand.
TCTATTTTTTTGAGACACAGTCTCACTCTGTTACCTGGGCTGGAGTGAGCGGCACAATCTCAGCTCACTACAAGCCATCCTCCCTGGCTCCCGCCTCAGCCTCCCGAGTGATTGGGACTACAGGTGCAGAACAGCATACCTGGCTAATTTTTGTAGAGATGGGGTTGCCCAGGCTGGTCTCGAACTCCTGGGCTCAAGTGATCTGCTCAGCTCAGCCTTCCAAGTGCTAGGATTACAGGTGTGAACTACCACAGCTGGCCACAATGTTTTTATTTTTAAAGCCTTAGCCACAGTACTGAGAATTTGTTACCTAAGTTGTCTGCTTGGGTTAATTTCTTGTCTATTCTGTAACACCAACTAGAGCTCAAACCATGCCACCTTCTTGCTAACTTCAAAAGCCAATTTTATCTGTGCACTGGGAAGCAAGGTGCTAGAAGTGCTAGATATTTTAGGAGAGAGGAGACTGTATGAGTAGTCATCTAGAGGTATGGGAGAGTAAATGGACCGGGGAAACAGACAATGATTCTTGGGTAGCATAAAGGACTCACTGAGCTAAGGGATCATTAATTTAAAGTGAGACTGGTAAATATAGTTTTTTTTTTTTTTTCCTCTAGGTATGTTCAGATGTATGGGTGTGGGCAAGGAGTTCAGTGTACACAAGGCTATATCACTATCATGACTATGAAATTTAAGCTGGATAAGGAAAGTAAGACATCAGTAAAATCAGAGTGAAAAAAATGATACATTTCTAAAACTGAGGGTTACAATAGGTCTAAAGACTTCAAAACTGTGAAATTGAGATTATGGAGGGGTTACAGTTTAGACAAGGATAAAATCTAGAAATGGGTACATAGTGAGAGGGAGTGGAGGGGAAAATTTATTGGAAGAGAGGAGTTTCAGACTTTGAAGACACCAGGGTATTGGGAGAATTATACATATGAACAATGGAATCACCAAGAATTACAAAACAAGCAGTACTGGAATGAATGCCAGTGAACCAAGAACCAAAATCTATTAGGAGACAATTTTACATGGATCTTGTGTTTCCACACATATTGTGAGCAGAGGTATTGACTGTCTTTGTTCTGGGCTTTTTAAGCATGCTTGTATATCAAACAGCCCTGGAAAATAGACAGTGTCTTCTTCCACAGCAAAGGATAGGTTTCCTTACACTCTTGGAAGAGACAGTCTCTTCCTTCCAAACAAGGGCAGACATGCTTAGTATCCATTATAAAAGATTCCAGTTCCCTAAGCTTGGCGTTCCTCATCTGTCATTTAACCCACTGTGTGTGCAGGTATCATCTGGACCTCTTCATATCACCCCTTGGGAATTAGAAAATTCGTGCAAGCAAATGCTGTCACTTTAGCTAATGTTTTTGCTATTAGTAATAAGGTCCTTTGTCTCTGGCCCAGAAATCTCCTGCCTTCTGCCAGCATCCATGAAATTATGGCAGGTTAACTTCTTAGTTTGCAAGTAGAGCAAATCTCGGACCCTTCACAATTCTGAACAAAATCTCCAATGAATGACAGATGGAGATGAGTGATGACTATAACTAAATGGATAGAAGGTGGTATAGTCTGATAAGATAAAATTTGGAGGTGTTTGAGAAGAAAGAATGGTCTGGAAAATGCAATGAGAAGCTAAGAGTATACCTCCAGGCTCAAAGACAGAAAACAAGCAGGAGAGAAAATGGCCACTACTTGAAAGGGTTGCAGGTAGTATCATCAGGGAAGCAAGATTTAATTTAGAGCAAAATGTAAAGTAATATTAACAGAAGAGGCTGAAGATAAAAAGAAATTTGCTGATGACTGACCTTGAGTTCCAGGGACATTATGAAAGATTTTCAGGAGACAGGGAGAGGTGGGTTTTAGGGTTAGTTTTGGATACGTGTGTTAAGAAACCCATGAGTCTTGAGCTCCTTGTTGTAACTTACATGAGCAAGATAAAACGTCATGATTAAACTAGTTATGACAGTTTTAATCAGATCAAATGTTTGCTTGTTTCTATGTCCTCTGACCTCTTTAACCAACACAGTATCTATCATGAAATGCTTTATTTCTTACTAACATCATTTTAGAAAATTTAGAATATATGTTTTTAAAAACTTAAGTGTCAAACTGTTATTTAAGATAGTAAGAAGCAAGTGTTAACTTACTTGAATTAGATCTAAAATGCCAAGTTCGCTTTCTGAAGAGTCCACACAGAAGACAAAATATAACGTTGCGTAATGTCTATAAATCAGTTTGTTGTCAGATCCTCCAATTAATCTAAATGACAAAAAAATTGTAATGTTATTGGAAACAAAATGCAAATCATTTTCATTAGCTCAAGCAAACTGATAATTTGTTTAAAAACCACTTGTCAAACGAAAGGTGACATTCGATGGCAAAGCATTTAAGTGAACTTATTCAGAGACTAGGTAAACTAAGATGGCTGTTTTCTTCAGAAATATCAAGTAAAAGAAGCCAGTGCTTAATTTCAGTTCATTCATTCATTCATTAAACTGTTCTCTGAGTAACTACTATGTGCCAAGCACTGGTAGTGGGGAAGGAGCAACAAACACACACATCAGAACATCATCAGATAGTGGCAAGTGTTACACTGAGAATCAAAATACAATGATGATATATTGATGGGTTCCCTACTTCAGGCTGAATATTAAGCAAGAGTGGCATTTAAGCTGAGATCTAATGATAAGGAGTTGGCTTGGAAAAAATTTAGAAAAGAGCATTTCAGGCTAAGGTAGTAAGTAATAAAAGGCCATTTCATCAAGAACAAAGTATGTATGTTCAGGGAAGAGAAAAAAGGCCAGTAGATAAGAAAGGATTAGTAAATGATAAAGTCAGAGAAGTAGGCAGAAATTAGATCATGGGGCATTTGTAAGTGCTTACTAGATTTAACTCCATACGTCACAGTAAGTTACACAGCTTAAGACTGATTATCAACCAGAAAAAAAAGAAGAACGACACTTCTTAAGTTTTGGATAGGTTTACCATCAAGATCTCTTCCAAAATTACATTGTTTTGAAATATAAATGCAAGAAAACTGAGCTAAGATACTAAACTCTTTCATGAAATACTCTTATTTATAATGACTGGAATTTTAGTATTTTAAAAATAGTAATTTAGGAATCATTCCAAACATCTTATATTTTTCTAAATATAGTTTAGCTATTTCATAGTTAAGTTTACAATAATGAATTCACCTTCTTAAAAGACCCCTAAACACTTACATAATTTACAATCAAGGCTATATGTAACCAAAATTAAATTAACATCCATCCCAACAGAATATAGGAAAATGGCATCTTTCCCTCCCTCCCTCCCTCCCTTCCTTCCTTCCTTCGTTCCTTCCTTCGTTCCTTCCTTCCCTCTCTCCCTCCCTTCTCTTTCTCTCTTTCTCTGTCTCTCTGTGTCTCTCTCTCTGTCTCTCTCTTTCTTTCTTTCTGAGACAGAGTTTCACTCTGTCACCCAGGGTGGAGTGCAGTGGTGCTATGTCAGCTCACTGCAGCCTCTGCCTCCTGGCTTCAAGCAATTCTCCTGCCTCAGCCACCAAAGTAGCTGGGATTACAGGTGCACACCACCACACCTGGCTGATTTTTGTACTTTTAGTAGAGATGGGGTTTCACCATGTTGCTCAGGCTGGTCTCGAACTCCTGAGCTCAGGAGATCTGCACGCCTAGGCCTCCCAAAATGCTAGGATTACAGGCGTGAGCCACCGCACCTGGCCAGCATCTATTTCTTACACAGTAAAAATAATACTAAACTTATAAGTTCTGTAGAAACAGCTTCTCAAGGTATATACTACTTCTATGTCTTCTAATAGCAAAAGGAGAAATGATCTTTGACAAGAATAAAAATTTCGTATATGCTAGATACTCTTCTAGAGAAGATGTTTAATTTAAAAATATCTACATGCAATTTAAAGATTCTGAGAGTGTATTTATAGACTATGACTGCAATTGTTCCTTGAAAGAGGCAAAAAGAACACAAATTGGAGGCTTTACTTCATTCTGAATCAGCGATTTAGTGATTATCTTAAAACTTTTGCTTTATTTAAAAGGAAAGCAAACTTCTGAAGAATATAAGTTTCAAAAAGGCCAATAATGCTATTAAAAGCAAGCAAAATATTAATGCGGCAAGTACATACTTTGCCTTTAAAATATAATCTTGGCCGGGCGCGGTGGCTCACGCTTGTAATCCCAGCACTTTGGGAGGCCGAGGCGGGCGGATCACGAGGTCAGGAGATCGAGACCACGACGAAACCCTGTCTCTACTAAAAATAAGAGCCAAGTCACTGCATTCACCTGGTGACAGACACTGTCCCCCCAAAAAAAAAAAAAAAAAATATATATATATATATATAAAAAATAGCTATAGTATAATACTGATAAAAATTCCTGTACAGAATGTAATACATCATATAAAACCACAGGATTGAGAAATCCTGTTAGTCCAAATAACTCATTTTATAGAGGAGAAAACTGAGGCCTGAGAATTTAAGTAACTTGTCCAAGGAAATCAGCTGGTTAGTGACAAAACGAGGATTAAACTAGATGCGAGGTCTCCTCTCTGCTGCGATATTTGCTTTCTATTTTTTGTAAAGTTAAAAAAGAACAGTCACAATTTCAAGCCACAATTTCTAATTCAAATAGCACCCTAGTTAGATGAATCAGGTTCTTCCATGCAGTGCACTGTGCTGGGTGGTAAGTTTCCTAGGAGATAAGAAATCAAGACGCTAGGATGAGAGGAAATGATAGTAATGTCAAAGACAACTAAAGTGAAACACGCACAAGTAAAATTCAAAAACAGAATCAGGTACACTTATCTCAATTATTAAATTAGAAGCCTTGAGTTAACAGCAAAATTTGTAAGTATGTATTGGACATTTAAGGACAGCATGATATAAGCTTTCAGGAAACCCAAGTTAAGTGTTCCACGTGATAAAAAGTAACTTATGACCATAGATTCCCTGTTATCCAGAGTATTTCTCATCCATCATACACAGTAAAATACAGAAAATTCTAAGTTTCTCTGACTGATTTATGTTTGAGAACAAACTGTTTTCATGGAAGCTATTAGTTTAAAAGTATTTATTTGTAATATTTGGCAATATTCTTATTCACTTTAAAAATAGAAAAATTGATTAGCTGAATTAGGTATATTGGAAAAACAGACTTCAGTCTTGTAATAGTAAAATAAAGAATGTAGTCTAATTTTTATGAACATTCACACAAAGGAATACTCTGTAGTCACTAAAAAGAATAAGCTTGTCCTAGATGTGTTTATATGCAAAGCTTTTGAAAATACTGAGAACCAGCAACATGCAAATGAGCATTCCAAGTGTGATCTCATAAATAAAAATTTTAAGGTTGTATGTTAGTCAACACATAAAACATACTTTATATGTTAGTCAATACAAACAATTTTCTAGAAGGATACACAAGAAATTGGGTAGAAGGACTAAGGTTGAGAGATTCTTACTTTACATTTTATACTTCCCTGTAATGTTGGAATTTTTATGATTTAATATATTACCTTTATATAAAATTCCCTTCCGAAATTTTTAAGAGGAAAAAAGATTGCATATCTTTAAAAAATAATTCTTTAAGTTAGATTTATAGCTAACATAGGTGGCAATTAATTCACCTAATCCAATTAATCAAAATTAGAAAACTTTTGCCATAAACTGATTAAACAGTATATATTTTAATCACATAGTCAAAGCTTAGAAATGTCTATGAAATGCTTTACTTACAATCCTCCTTCTAGGAAATTACAAACATTTTCATCTCTCTTAGATACCAAATGGAAAGTCTCCCTGATGATTTGCTGTTGTGTATCTTCACTCTGAGGAAGAATAATTCATATATATTAGGATGGAGTGTAAAGGTTTAATAGCATTTTAAGAATTTTAAAAATCAAAGGTAGTAATATCTGTCTGGGAAATCCATCTAAAAGAGGGGTCCTTGGAGAAGTGACTTAAATTACACCTTACAGAAGCAAAACCCAATATTTTTTGATGAAAAAGAAAAAAAAACCCAATTATTTATATTTACCACTATAATAAAAGTAACATATTTCTAAGTTTCAAAAACCAACAAGAAAAAATATTAGATGAATTACATACACTGGTAAAAGGGAAACTAGATATTAACTAGTCAAAGCTGGTTATCTTACAAATGAGTAAACTGAATCAGAAAGGTAAAGTTATAAATAGTGTAGCTAATCTATATTTGAATGGAGGAAAGAAATAGAACTATGGAGCTTCCAATTAAGTTTAACCTTTACTAAATATAGACTGAGGTAAGAGTCCATCCATCTTACTCATCTTTATATAAGCTGATCTAAAGCCAAGGATTGGGTCAACAAATATTTATTAACCTGGACCAAGCAATTCATATTCCAGTAAGAGTCAGCATCCTGGCTGGGCACAGTGGCTCACGCCTGTAATCCCAGCACTTTGAGAGGCCGAGGCGGGCGGATCACAAGGTCAGGAGATGGAGACCATCCTGGCCAACACGGTGAAACTCCGTCTCTACTAAAAATACAAAAATAGCTGGGTGTGGTGGCGCGTGCCTGTAATCCCAACTACTCGGGAGGCTGAAGCAGGAGAATAGCTTGAACCCAGGAAGCAGAGATTACAGTAAGCTGAGATCGCACCACTGCACTCCAGCCTGGCGACAGAGTGAGATTCCATCTCAAACAAAACAAAACAAGAGTAAGCTTCCTAAACACTGCAATAGAAAACTGAGCAAAATCATGAACACCAGTTTCACGGGAAAGGATGTGAATGGTCCACAAAGAAATGAAAAGATACTAAACCTCAGTAGTAATTAAGTGAAATACAAATTAAAACAACGAGATAGCTCCACATGTACCATATCAGCAAAAGTATAAAAATATGATAGTATAAAATGTTGACAAAGATGTAGAGCCAAAGAAACTCTCATCTCACCATTGGGAGGGTAAACATATAATCACTTGGGGAAATAGTTTTATTAACCAGCACTTTCTCTCCTAGATACTATTCTAAACCATATGAAACCAGTTTTTGAAGATCAAAAACAATTGAGCATTGGCAATTACATAGACAGGTGACCCTTGAACCATGTAGTGGTTAGGGATGCTGATCCCTCATGCATTTGGAAATCTATGTATAAGTTTTGACTCCCCAGAAATGTAACTCCACTACACTTTTTCTCTTAACAATTCTTAAAGTAAGCTAGAGAAAAGAAAATGTTATTAAGAAAATCATAAGAGAAAATATATTTACTATTCATTGAGTGGAAATAGATAATCACAAAGGCTTCCTCTTTGTCTTCATGTTAAGTAGGCTGAAGAAGCGGAGGGCGAGAGGTGTTTGTTTTGTTGTCTTAAGTATGGCAAAGGCAGAAAAGGTGGAGGTAGTGGATGGGGAAGCTGGAGAGGCAGGCACACATGATGTAACTTTATGGAAATACACAGTAATTTCTGTCTGCCGTTTTGCTTTTTCATTTCTCTGAAAATGTTTCTATACAGTACTAATCCTTGTTCCACTGTCTGCTTTAGTTTTAGCATCCATATTACAGAAGGGTCCATGTCATTAAAAGAAGTCAAAGTAGTCTCAAATAACTGGAACTCTTCTGCCAGATTGTCTAATGTCAATTTGTTTTCTGGCGCTGCTTCTTCTAAGTCTTCTTCCTTATCATCTGGCATTGTTAAGAAGCACTCATCTCCATCAAATGTGTTCTGCTAATTACTCTGTTGTGCTAATGCACTCTTAGATTTCTCTGAAACCCTTATCTTGAAACCTTTCATTCTCCCACCTTTTTTGCTACATTCACAATCTCTTCCATGTTTCTTTGATTAGCTCTGTCATAAATCCTGTGAAGTCATGCTCCACATGTAGACACGGTTTTCTTCAGCAGGAATGCACTGTTTCAGGCCTCATGGCCTTCACAGCTTTTTCTCTAACAATGATGACATCTTTAATGATGTAATCGTTCCAGACTTGCATGATATTCTATCAAGATTCTCTTCCACAGTGTTGAAAATCCTTTCCATAAATACCAAGTGTAATGAGCCCTAAAGGTCCTTATGACCCCGATGTTTAGGCTGAATTACAAACTTTGTGACTGGGGGCAAGTTGACCACTTTAATGCCTTTGGTGTTGAACTCATGGGGTTCTTGGATGCCAGGGGGATTGTCCAATATCAAAAAAACTTTAAAAGGCAGTCACTTACTGGCAAGGAATTTCCTAACTTCAGGAACAAAGTATCTATGGACTCAATCCAGAAAACGGGTTCTCATCCACTCCTTCTTATAGAACCAAGAGACTAGCAGCTGGTGTTTATCTTTTCCCTTCAAGGCTCAGGGATTAGCAGCTTTATAAAGACAGTCCTCATCATAAACCTGAGTGCATTTGCACAAAACAGTAGAGTTAGCCTATCCCTTCCAACTTTAAATCCTGGTGCTTGTTCCTCTTCCTTACTAAAAAATATCTTTTGTGGTAGATTTTTTTTTTTTTCCAGAATAAGGCACTTTCATCTGCATTAAAAACCTGTTCAGGCAGACATCTTTTCTCTGCAATGGTTTTCTTAATGGTGCCTGGGAACTCGTCTGCTACCTCTTGGTCAGCAACAGCTGGCTTCTCCTGTCATCTTGACATTTTTAAAGTCAAACCTCTTTCTATAAGCATCAAGCCATCCTTTGCTGGCATTAAATTTTCTAGCTTTAGATCCTTTACCTTCCTTATGCTTTATGTTATCATATAATGACTTCACTTTTCTCAAATCATATTCTATAGGTATGCCTTTCTCACAGCATTCCTGTGCCCACATAAGAGCTGGATTTTCAATACGACATAAAAAGGGATTTTGCAAAAGGTGCAAAGTTTTCTCACACACTGGCATAGCTATAGCTACAGATTGATGAATTTTCTTTTTCTTTCTTTTTTTTTTTTTGAAATGGAGTCTCCCTCTGTTGCCCAGGCTGGAGTGCAGCAGTGCAATCTTGGCTCACTGCAACCCACCTCCAGGGTTCAAGCAATTCTCCTGCCTCAGCCTCCCGAGTAGATGGGATTACAGGTTCCCAACACCATGCCCAGCTAATTTTTGTATTTTTATTTTTATTTTTTCGAGACAGAGTTTTTGCTCTGTTGCCCAGGCTGTAGTGCAATGGCATGATCTCGCTCACTGCAACCTCCGCCTCCTGGGTTCAAGCGATTCTCCTGTCTCAGCCTCCCAAGTAGCTGGGATTACAGGCGCCCACCACCATGCCCAGCTAATTTTTGTATTTTTAGTAGAGATGAGGTTTCACTATGTTGGCCAGGCTGGTCTTGAACTCGACCTCAGGTGATCCACCCGCCTCTGTCTCCCAAAGTGCTAGGATTACAGATGTGAGCCACCACACCCAGCCATAACTTTTGTATTTGTAGTAGAAATGGGGTTTTGCCATGTTGGCCAGGCTGGTCTCGAACTCCTGACCTCAAGTGATCCGCCTGCCTTGGCCTCCCAAAGTGCTGGGATTACAGGCATGAGCCACCGTGCCTGACCATGAATTTTATTTTCTTTACAATAGTACTTTTGCTGGATTCATTTATCTTGAATACTGGGCAACCATAGCCACAGACCTATATCTAAGGTATATATCAAGCAATTCAACTTTTTCTTGTAGTGTCATGATATTTGTCTGCTGCTTGGGAGCACTTCCAACATCACTAGTAGCACTTCATATGACTCCCATAGTGTTACTCAAGGTTTATGATATTACAACAAACATGATAACAAATTACACAGGAATTGGGAGAAAGCACTTTTTACTGTGAGGTGCAATTTACTAGAGAGACAAATTGCTCACCAGGAGATGATTAGCATCACACAGCATTTTAAGCAGATTCTCAAAACACCTGAATTTACCACAATAGCAACAGAATGTTGGAATTATTACAGTAGTACAGTATGTATGTCTGGAAGTGAGGATAAAGAGATTACTGTAAAATAAGGACTAAAAGTTTGTTTAAAAAGCAGAAGGATCACTAAATTCCCACTACCATCCCCAACAAAAGTTCTTAATTTTATTACTAGGAATAGATCAAAGCGAGGGTATTCGGAGAGCAAGGGGTACTGTGGTAGCCAGAAAAATGGCCCACCAAAAAATGACAACACCCTAATCCCTGGAACCTGTAAATACGTGCGGTTAACATGACAAATGCCTTTGCAGATGTGATTAAGGACTCTGAGATGAAGATATTATCCCAGATTATATAGGTGGGGCTAATTGCATCGCACCGTACTTTAAAATCTACTTCCCATGACCTTTTTCTCAAGAAATTACTGAAGGGTATTACTGGCTCCACCATGGCAGGATAATAAGCAAAGAAATGAAGCAATAGGAAGTCCAACACAGGAAACAAGCAAAAGGAATCCCCTAAAATAATAAAGATCCCAGCATGACTGCCATACAACTAGTCTGGATTGGTCCTAGTCAAAAGGCTCCAGAAGAGATTTATTTGAGAACATAAAACTGAGAAAAGATGTGCATGATTTAGACAACTGGCAAAGATGTAAACTAGTGATAAGTGCATTAAAAACTACATCAAATGAAAAGGTAATTACAACCTTTAAAGAAAATAGTCAGGAAAGAAAAAACAGTACAGTTTACAACATGGCTCAGCTGAAGATAGTGTTTACATAATAAATTAACGTAAACATTAAACACCGATCTAACCAAAATTATGAAATAACTATGAGGGGACTGGGAATTAGTTGTGGAGGAGAGGACAGCCAAATAATCATTTTTAATAGCAGAATAAATCATGTCTACAAGTAACAAATCAGGCAGTAAAACAAGTACATTATTTAACCACATGTACATAAACACTGAAATCAGCAGCTAAAGGTAGTTACTTGTGGAAAGGGAGAAATGAAGAAATGTTATTTTTCATAACAAACCTTATGAAACTATTAGATTCTTTAACCAATATGTATGTATAACTTGAAGAAACAAGCTAAAAGAAGGAAAGGAGGAGAGTAAATAATCTGCAACCAGATATATGGGTTTATTCCTGGATGTACTCTTTGTTAACTCTGTGACATTGAGCAAGTTACTTATCCTCTTTGTGCCTGAGTTTTCCTCATTTGTAGCACGGAGAAAGCAACAGTAGCTACCTCATGGTGGTGTTGTGAGAACTGAGTTCATACACTTACTTTATACATACATCTACATACTTGTAGAATGATATCTGGCATATAATAAGCATGCATTAACACCAACTTATTTTTAAGTACTACCTCTGGGCCTTATCTGAAAAGTCAGCTCTAGAATTCTAAGGAAAATAAAATCTTATAGGAAGTTTTCTTTTAAGAAATGTTATCTTTCTGCATTATGTTACTGCTTATCAAGGAAGAGGTTAACTGTGCTAACCATTAACTATGTTTCACTACATTGACAGTGAAAGAATTTCTCATAGGAACTTCAACTGCTGCCACTTGGAATCTTAGAATGCTGGCAATACTCAACTAAGAAAATCAGCACTGGTGGTTACCAGGGGCTGGTGGTGGGAATAAAAGGAGGAATGGGGAAAGCAAAAATGTTGATCAAAGGTACAAAGCTTCAGTTAGACTGCAGGAATAAGTTTTTGTGCTCTACTGAACTACATGGTGACCACAGTTAATAATAATGTATATTTTAAAACTTCCAAAAGAATGTATTTTTAACATTCTCCCCACAAAGAAATAAGTTGGTGAGATGACAGATACGTTGCTGGGTGCAGTGGCTCACGTTTGTAATCCTAGCACTTTGGGGGGGCGAGGCCGGAGGATTGCTTTAAGCCAGGAATTTCATACCAGCCTGGGCTACAAAGTGAGATCCCATCTAAACAACAACAACAAAAATGTTTTAAAAACTTAGTTGAGCACGGTGGTGGGCACCTGTAGTCCTGGCTACCAAGGAGGGTGAGCCAAAAGGATCCCTTGAGGCCCTTGAGCCCTGGAGGTTGAGGCTGCAGTGAGCTAATGATCACACCACTGCCCATCAGCCTGGGCATCAGGGCATTCCAGCCTGGGCATCAGGGCATTCCAGCCTGGGAGACAGGGCAAGATGCTATCTCTAGAAAAAAAAAAAAAAGATGCTGGATATATTAACTAGCTTGATTGAACCCTTTTACAATGTATACATAGATCAAAACATAACACTGTACCCCATAAATATGCACAGTTATTATGTCAATTAAAAATGAAGAAAAAAAGAAAACAATATAGGATAGAATGCCTTAAAATTTTAATCAAACATCCAAAGGCTAAGCTAAAATTAAGTAAGTATCTGCTGACATAAAACTATTTTCCTTATTTAACTTAACAGCTTTCATTAAAGAGCCTAGAACTTGCTTCAGGCTGATCAGATTTCCTAACAGTATAGTTTCACAACAGAAGTCAAAAAAGCTATATTTCAGTTGGTCACAACTCCTAAATTACATCAGTCTAAAGACAACTACAGTTACAAAAAGGCAAAAACTTTTATTATTTTAATATTTCTTAATGCAGTAATGAAAAACAAAAATAAACTTTAAAAAAACAGAAACCCACTAACAATATTTTCTCTTTTCCTATGTTTCCCTCCTGTCCTTATGCATATATCACACAGGCAACTTTAAAACTTCCCTCTAATCATAGTCAATGTCATCCCCCATCCTCATCATTCTTTTAAAAATTTAGGAAAGTATTTTCTTAAAATGCATTCATTCACTCTGGTAAATGTTAAAATATAGAGGATTACTAAGATCAAAGACAAATAGATCCTTTTCTCAAACAGCTTATGATCTAATACAAGAAGTAAAATACAGGTATCATTATTTTGAATTTATAGTTTTGTATTTTGCCTTTTTTATATTTCAAAAAAAGAAACAGAATTCCTTATAATCAACTGGGTGCAGTGGCTCAAGCCTGTAATCCCAGCACTTTGGGAGGCCAAGGTGGGAGGATCACTTGAGGCCAGGAGTTCCAGACAAGCCTGGGCAACACGGTGAAACCCCAACTCTACAAAAAATACAAAAATTAGCTGGGCATGGTGATGCATGCCTGTAGTCCTAGTTACTCAGGAGTCTGAGGTTGGAGGATCACCTGAGCCCAGGGAGATCAAGGCTGCAGTGAGCCATGATATACCACTGGACTCCAGCCTAGGTGGCAGAGCAAGGCCCTGGTTGAATAAAAATATTAAAATAGGACTGGGCGCGGTGGCTCAAGCCTGTAATCCCAGCACTCTGGGAGGCCAAGGCAGGCAGATCATTTGAGGTCAGGAGTTCAAGACCAGCCTGATCAACATGGCGAAACCCCGTCTCCACTAAAAATACAAAAAAAGTGGTCAGGCATGGTGGCGTATGCCTGTAGTCCCAGCTACTCAGGAGGCTGAGGCAGGAGAAGCGCTTGAACCCAGGAGGTGGAGGTTGCAGTGAGCCGAGATTGCACCACTGCACTCCAGCCTGTGTGACAGAGAGATATATATATAAATATAAAATATATATATTATATATAAATATAGAAAAAATATATATAATATATATAAATATGGAAAACATATATACACACACACATATATAAGCATACATATATAGAAAATAACTTTATAATAAAAGGTAGAGGGTGATTTGACATAAGAGTAGTACAAATAACATACTGTAAGAAGTCAAGAGGAACAATGATTTTGAGCAGCAAGATAGTCATCTTCAAAGAAAAGTGACAAATACAGAGGAAGGGCATTAAAAAATAGGTAGAATTCAAAAATATAGAGAATGGGGAGTATGAAGTTACATGAAGGGCAGAAGTAAAACGTGGACAAAATCACAGAATCAAGAAAATATATGAAGAATAATAATAGTTTATGTTGCACTTAAAAAAGAAAAAAAAAAAAGAGATGTCTGAGGACAAAGCCTCAGAGCACTACAAACATTTAGGAATCATGAAAAAGAGAAGACCCTAGCAAAGAAAATTCAGTTAGTGTGTTTTCTGCCAAGGTCTCTCCTAAGAAGTCTGGCTGGAGACTCTGTGTACATGGACAGGCCTAACTTCAGCTACAGTGTGCAAAGAACCAGCAATCAGGATAGCAGTGTCCTTAAATCCCAAACTAGAAGAGACTAGGGCACCTACAATAGTAACTTAATTAGAACTCTCCAAGATATCTCATTAAATTTCTTTAGAGAAGAATTCTCTCCTATTTTCTCTTACAATGTATAAAAAATGCTTAGCATGCACAAAAAAGTACTCAATAAATGGCAGGTATACTTAACGCCCTAAACCACCATCAACCATTCTGCTTTGGTTTGAATGTATCCCCCAAAGTTCAAGTGTTGGAAATTTAATCTCCAACGCAACAGTGTTAAAAGGTAAGACCTTGAAAAGGTGATAAAGTGATGAGGGCTCTGCAGTGGGTTTGTTATCAAAGCGAGTTTTCTCCCACACTTGCCCACATGTGCATACCATGTGATGCCTTTCACCATGTTATGATGCAGCAGGAAGGCCCTCACCACACATGGCTCCTTGACCTTGGACTTCCCAGCCTCCAGAACCATGAACCAAATAAATTTCTGTTCACTATAAATTACCCAGTCTCAAGTATTCTGTTACAGAAGCACAAAATGAACTAAGACACATATTAAAATATTTCCCAATTTCAGTGGCAAACACTCTATTACTGAAATAACAAAAAGCTGAGAAGGTGACAGACTGAGTTTGAAATATTTAGAGAGTCAACCATGGTGGCAGCTGGAAGGTCTAAGAACTCCAAGAACAAGATAAAATTTGGGAGGAAAACTTGGAGTAAAGTACCAAGGCAATTCAATAGAGAAAGAATAATCAACAAATGGTGCTCAAACAACAAAATATCCACATGTAAAAGAATAAAACTTGATCCCCACCTCACACCATACACAAAACTAACTTGAAATGGACCACAGACCTAGGTATAAGAATTAAGGCTACTAAACTCTTGAAAGGAAACATAGTTACAAGATTTTTACCTTGGAGTGGGCAAAGATTTTTTAGATAGGATACCAAAAGCTCAAGGGAAGAAAAAAAGAGATAAACTAGATGATATCAAAATTCAAAACCACTGTGCTACAAGTGATAGCGGCAAGAAAGTAAAAAGACAACCTGTGGAATGGGAGGAGATACGTGCACATCATATACCTGATAAAGGATTTGCACTTAGAGTATATTAAGAACTCTTACAAGTCAATAATAAAAAGACAACTCAACTTAAAAACAGGCAAAGGATTTGAATATATATTTCTTTCAAAAAGATATGTAAATGGATGATAATCACATGAAGAGAAGTTCAACATCATCAGTCAACAGGAAAATGTAAGTGAAAACCACAATGAGATACTACTTGACACCTGTCAGGACAGCTAGAATAAAAATAACCAACAATAACAAGAGTTGGTTACGATATGAAGAAACTGGAGCTCTCAGACATTGTTGGTGGGAATGTAAAATGGTACAGTCACTTTAGAATATAGTCTGGCATTTCTTCAAATAATTAAACATATTCTTACCATATGATTTGGCAATTTTACTCCCAGTTATATACCCAACAGAAATGAGAAGATATGGTCACAGAAAAATTCGTACATGAATGTTCACAGCACCATTATTCATAGTAACCCAAAAGTGAAAACAACCCAAATGTCCATCAATTGATAAATGGACAAACAAGATACAGTGTGTATATATCTCTCCATACTAAAATATTATTTAGCTATACAAAGTAATGAAATATCAATATATGCTACAACATAGGCAAATCCTGAAAGCACCATGTTAAGTAAAAGAAGCCAATCACAAGACTGTAATATTTCAGGATTCCATTTATATAGAATGTTCAGAATAGAAAAATCTACAGAAACAAAACAGATTAGTGGTTGCCAGGAACAGTGGGGAGTGGGGATTGAAGAGTGACTGCTAGTAGGTACTAAATTTCATTTAGTTTGATAAAAATGTTCTAAATTTAGATTGTGGTGATGGTTGCACAACCATGATATAATTCTAGAAGCCACTGTATTATATACTTTAAATGGGTGAATCTTATAGCATGTGAGAGCTATATTTTAATTAAGATTTTTTTTAAAAGGTTAGCTAATTTCACAGAGAAAATGAAAGAAGCTGGGGCAACTTTTATAGCCATACTTTCTCCTATAAAAGTCTTCTTACAGAACTTTTCTGTGGAAGAGTGTTTGAGGACTTTCCATTTTATAATAAGCAGCAAGTTCATTCCAAAACAGGGCCCACATACTCTGGTTTCTCTTCAGATCTTATAAACCTTTTGCCTTTTACCAAAACAGGGCCCATATAATTTAAACACTGGGGTTTTTGGAAAAAAATAAAATAAAAGAGATAATTCATTCTGAGAAAATACAAAGAGTATTTGAGAACAATCTCTGTTGTGTTCTGTAGTCCTATGACTGACTACATGATCTCCCAATTAGAAGTAGGAAGTAACAAGCAGTAATAAAAGTAATCATTATTATTTACACAACAATTACTAAGTCTTTATATGTCAAGTTCCACAACCATTCTCTTATTTAATCTCATCAAAAAACCTTACTCAAAATTGAAGTCCACATTGATTGGTTAAATTATAGTATACTATACAATGAACTATTATATAGTAATTAAAAAATATTTTCTGGGTATGATACCAAAAGCAAGCAGAAGCAACAACAACAACAAAAAAAACGTAAGTTAAATCTCATTAAACAGTTGTGTGTATCAAAGGACACTATCAACAGAGTAAAAAGGCAATCACAGAATCAGAGAAAATATTTGCAAATCATATATACAAGAGGAGACTGATATCTAGAATATATTTTTAAAACTCCTACAACTTAACAACAAAAACAAACAACTGAATATTAAAATGGGCAAAAGACTCAAATAGATATTTTTCGAAGACATACAAATGGTCAATAAAAACATGAAAAGATCTGCAACAGCACTAGTCACTAAAGAAATGCAAATCAAAACCTTAATGAGACACCACTTCATAAACATTAGGATGGCTATTTTCAAAAAACAAAAAATAACGTGGATGTAGAGAAACTAGAACCTTTGTGCATTGCTGGTGGGAATGTAAAATGGCTCAGCCAGCTTCCCCAGAAAAAAACAAAACATAAAATTACTATTTAATCTAACAATTCCACTTCTGGGTATGTATCTATAAAAAGTAAAAGCAGGCACTCAAACAGATATTGGTACATCTATGTTCACAGCATTATTCATAATAGGCAAAGGATGGAAGCAACCCAAGTTTCCACTGACAAACGGATAAACAAAATACGGCATTGAGAAAGAAACATTTATCTGAGGAATGCAGGTCCTTTTAAATGATCTGGCCCAGAAAGGCATTAAAATGTGACAGCAATCACATCCTACTTCTCTTTTGAGCTATGATAAATATTTATCTATTGAAACTGCTTTATACTGCCACAAGTAACTAGAAAATAACCTAATAATACTACACCACACACTATAAACAATTCCCTGTATCTCAACAATGTTAGTCAATCATTAACCAAAGTTATTTCTATAAACTAGTGAGAATTCCTGACAGACAACTTAGTATCAGCCCACTCCACGTCCCCTTTATTTAATGCCTTCACAAACCTGCTTGTTAACAATGGCCAAGGGGAGCTCATATCCAAGGATACTTGAGTCTGAGTCTCCCAGGCAACTGTTCTCATTTTGGCTCAGGTAAACTCTATGAATCCTATTTTGTGCTTCAGCCTCTTCCTTTTAGGTCGATGGTATGTACATACATACAATGAAATATTATTCCGCCTTAACAATTAAAGAAATTTTGATACATGCTACACAACATGAGTGAACTTCGAAGACATGCTAAAAGAAAAGCCAGTTTCAAAAAGACAAAAACTCCATGATTCCTCCTACATGAGGTTCTTACAGCAGTCAAATTCATAGCGACACAAAGTAGAATGGTGTTTGCCAGGTACTAGGAGAAGGGGAGAATAGGAAGTTAGTGTTTAATGTGTAAGGAGTTTCTGCCGGGAAAGACTAAGTTCTACAGATGGATGGTGGTGATGGTGACACAATAATGTGAATATACTTCATGCCACAAAACTGTACACTTGCAACTGTTAAAATGATAAATTTTATGTTATATATTTTTTACTACAATAAAATTTATTTTATAACCCTTTCATATCACACTAAGATATATTAATGATAGGAAATAGGATATGTATGCAGTAGAATCAACTGGTACTCTTCCTCAGTAAGCACAAGGTAATCAAAACAATTCAGTGGGTCTGGAATATTAAAAGATAGCCCTTTCCTCCTGAGTTAACAAAGAGAACTGTGACTGACACCAAGTGATTCTTGTAGTTACATCAGGCTTGCAAGACTGGAAAAATGTAAATGCTTTTCAGCACAATAGAGGTGGGTCTAGTGGGCTTCACATAAACTCTATTGACATATAATTAAGACAACAAGCTAAGAAAAAAATGGTTTTCTTCTTGAGTTGTGTTACTTCACAGGTGACTTAGGAAAGCGTGATCACAGGTCTCATTGATAAAGAGGCTGTACAGAACTGGAGCACTCGTGTTTTTTGTTTCCTTTGTTTTTGTTTTTTTTTTTAGGAGACAGGGGTCATGCTATGGTTGCCTAGCATGGCCTCAACTCCCGGGCTCAGGCAATCCTCCTACCTTACCCTCCCAGGTAGCTGGGACTATAGGCACACACCATGCCTGGTTTTGATGCACTGACTTTTACCTTCATTCACTGGCCTAGCAACCCCATCTTTCCAGAGCCTAACAATAACTGAGTAGAGAAGAAAGTAACTAATCAGAGGAGAGCCTCACTGCCCCTTCTGCAGAGGCACTGTTTAAATGGCAAAATGCAAGTATGATTCAAAGAGGAGTTGCTCCTCTTGTGGAGAACATGCTGGGCATGATGTCATCAAACTGAATTATGTCAAGGGGCATGGTGTGGCATACAGGCATGATCTGTCCCCATCGTTCTCTTTAGCTTCATCTCCTGCCTCTCTTCCCTGTGATTTCTCAGCTTGCCTTCTTGCTATTCCTGAACACATCAAGTGTGGTCCCATTTGAGGGACACTGCACCTCTTTCTGCCTGAAACATTCTTTTCTTTGCTGTTCTCATATTCTTCCTCTCTTATCTCATTCAGTTTTCCTCTCAAATGTCAGGTCATCAGAGGTATTCCCAATGACCCTATCTAATATAGGCTCTCCTCCATCAAGCTTTATTCCCTTATATGGTTTCATTTGTCTTCAGGCTAACTGCAATCTTAAATAATTTATTGCCTATCTCCTATCACCAGAATGTAAACCCATAGGGCAAGCGTGACATCTGTCTTACTCATCACTGTACTACTAGTGCTTAGAATAGGGCCATACAAACAACAAATAAATACTTGAAAGAATATGGACAGGAAAAGAGAAAGAGTGTAATGGAGAGACAGATCAGGAAGTATCCAGAAAGCCCACCCCTCTTCCCAGAGGCCTATCTCTAGAAGGCCTAGTCAGAGGCCTAACTCTACAAGGCCTTCCTCCACTTGGAGTCTTAAGAAAACAGTTGTTAGCTAGAATTCTCCTTTATTCACCTCAATATCCTTCTAAGAGTTGCCTGATTCTTTAGCAAAGAAAGCTGTTTTAACTATATTGTAGTTCAAAGGATTTGATGAGAGGAAAGCTGAAAAGGCAGATGGGTGAGGAAAGAATGTGTTTAGTTAGCCTAATGTGACAGTTTTATACAACAAGAAGTTGGAAGGGGACTGGGCCCTCTAGATGGTAACAACTCAGAATCACCTTGAATTATAAACAGCAGTGACAAAATCCATAATCCATAGGTACAAAAAAGACTCTAAGTGCTAAAGGCAAGAATGAACTCTTGACTTTCAAACAAAAATTAGCAAAGATTTCCCTTTAGAATGAAAAAGACAAGGACACTGATAACCTCAGGTTACATAGGTAAGTTTAATTTTATACAAAAGAAAGATATATACACATTTCTTAAAACATGCAAATTATTAATCTGCTATTAACATATACTGTCTTTTTTTAATTTTAACGAGAGTGGCTGAACATTAACATATTCAGTTATCTTAAAGCCACAATGTTTAATAAATCCATCATCAACTTCAAAGCATGTATTTGTGTTATTAATGTCTAAAAGGTATGTCCTATTCACTGGGACATTTTGAAAGGAAAAATAAAGACCAGGGGAAACACACTAAGTGTTAATAATTATCTGTGTGTGATAAAACCAAGAATGACCTTAGTGGCCTTAATACTTAATCTTCCACAGTCACAAAAAAAGAAACTTACTTAAAATTGAAAATGACTTTGCCAAAGAATATAATATAGGTACGTTATGTAAGGCCTTCTTTTAGAAAAGCCATGAAATGACCTACAACATTGTCCTATTTATAACACTTACCTCATAACCAAAAATCATTTTAACTTTGAAGACTTTATTTCCTCCTTTACAATTAAATATTCAAAAGGTTTAATCTTAATTTTTAAAAAGCAAGTTTCCCAGCATACTCCACATAAAAACTGTGAACGTATCAGCATTTGGGTTTTTCGAGGATACTTTGATATAAGGAAAACCTGAAATTAAGATCTATTGTGACACATGTTCAGTATTGCATATTACAAGGAACTATTGCTGATATTAACAACCTCAGAACCAATCTAAAGTTACAGAAAACTAATATATATTAAAAGCTAATAAAGAGGGAATAGTGGTGATAGATATGTTAGTTAGCTTGATTTACCCATTTCACAATACATACATATACGAAAATAGCATGTACACTGTAAATATATGAAATTATTTTTGTCATCTATACCTCAATAAAAATATATATATTTTTAAATTTGTTGAGACAGGGTCTCCCCTGTCACCCAGGCTGGAGTGCAATGGCGCAATCTCAGCTCACTGCAGCCTCGATCTCTGGAGCTCAAGTGATCCTCTCACCTCAGCCACCTAAGCAGCTAGGACTATAGGCGTGTGCTAACATGCCTCGCTAAATTTTGTATTTTTTTGCATACAGACAGGGTTTTGCCACGTTGCCCAGGCTCATCTTGAACTCCTGGGCTCAAACAATCCTCCCATCTAGGCCTCCCAACGTGCTGGGATTACAGGCATGAGCCACTGTGCCTGGCCATAAAAACAAAAATTTTTTTTAAAGTTTAGAAGAAGAAATAGCAGACCTTTGTTTGCCTACCCACCATCCACTCCTTTCTTTCATCTTTCCAACAGAATATCCATTTTATTCCCGTTTTCACTCTCATCTTCAGCTCCAATCCAAAGTTGGATCTTGATTAGGGTAAGCTATTAATATTATCAGTCTTGGGTGGGTCTAACCAGAATGAAGGGAAAGACACAGTACAGGACTGCAGAAACAGATAGTTGTCTCTTTCTGAATTGAACTGATTACCAAAGGAGAAAAACAGCCTTTGGATAATAGTAATTTTGTGATGAGTAAAGCAGAGAAAGAGAAACAAATTGGACCTACAATAAAGTCATTGATTTGCTGAACCAAATACTTTTGGAATTGGTCTAATACTCTGCACTTCCTATAATGTACCTAACATAGTTCTTTCTAAGCACTTGAGTCAGGCTACATAAAACTCAATTTATGTAGACAAATGCATTATAACTAATATGGAAGGAAAGCAAATCGTATGGAATTTTCTTCTTAACAAAAAGCTGAAATGCCGTGTGTTAGTATGTGTTAACACCCTCATACTCAGGAGTGTTGATAATTCTATCTTGATCACAGACATAAGTTTAATTATCCCATCTGCCACAATGTCTTAATAGTCACTAAAAAAAGACTATATAGTTCACTACTATCCATCCAGTGAACATGGATGGATCTTTTTAAGGGATATTTTTAAAAGAAAAAAGAAGTTATCTATATTTTCACCACTTTGTATTTTTATGTTAAGATTAAAAAAAAATGAGAAAGAAGAATCTTAGAGTTCCTCCTAAGGCTTGCATTTGGTTGACAATTTAATTACATACAGTTTATTAAAAAAATTGAGGCAACTCATATAGGTTAATTTGAAAATTTTCCTGCTTGCACTTCATATGTGTGTGGTGTGTACGCACACATGCATACATACACACAGTATTTTACAACTGCAGAAACAACTAAGATAATTCACACAAAAGAAAGACATTTCCACTTTATAAAAGTAATTCACAGGCCAGGCATGATGGCTCAGATCTGTTATCCCAGCAGTTTGGGAAGCCAAAGTTGGAGGACTGTTTGAGGCCATGAGGTTAAGACCAGCCTGAGCAACATAGTGAGATCTTTTCTCTATAAAAAAAGAAAAATTTTTTAAAAGTAATTCACCAGAGGATACACTATGGAATCATAACCCAAGGGATTTTTTTTGTTTGATAGCTATGTAAAAATATATTTGGTTTAGAAAATATGTCTCATTAGTTATTTACAGTAACGCACAAATACTGTCAGGCAAGTATTAAAAGACTAAAGGTTACTGTTGCCAAGTCGCTGAAGCTAAGCATCAACTTAAAAAGACAAACCAAGCAAAACATTTGAATTTGTGCAGTCATAGACCAAGGATATAGAAGGCAAAAACAAAAAGGGATGCATTTGGAGTCCAGACTTGAATTTTTTTTTTTTTTTTTTGAGATGGAGTCTCACTCTGTCACCCAGGCTGGAATGCAGTGGCATGATCTCAGCTCACTGCAGTCTCCACCTCCCCAGGTTCAAGCAATTCTCCTACCTCAGCCTCGAAGCGAGTAGCTGCACTTACAGGTGTGCGCTACCATGCCTGGCTAATTCTTGTATTTTTAGTAGAGATGAGGTTTCAGCATGTTGGCCAGACTGGTCTCGAACTCCTGACCTCAGGTGATCCGCCTGCCTCGGCCTCCCAAAGTGCTGAGATTACAGGCAAGAGCCATGGCACCCAGCCCACACTTGAATTCCTAATGTCTGACTCTAGCAGAAGGAACCAAAACTTCCGTTTAGCAAAACAGGTGTGTAACTTCATATTTCTCACATATAACAGCTTGGAGCCACAATCGAATCTAACAATCTATTACAGCATGAAATGGAAATGTGCACTGTTAAAGGGCAGAGATGAATATGTAAGTTGTTATATTTGAGGGAGATAAATGAGGAATGCAAATGCAGTGCAGTAGGATAAACTTGTTGGCAAATGGTTAAACATTTTTTAAACTGCCCAGTGTTAAACGATTACTGTTGGACTCAAACCGCAGCATCCTGCCAGCACATGGAATCGTTAGCTCAGTCACACCTCTAGATATTGATATTGTTTAATAAATTAAACTCAATATTTACTTTTTATTCATATTGGACATATACTTCTAAGAGACCTCTTAAAACATAAACAGCTGAGTAACAGATATTCCATCATTACTTTTATGCTAAAGGCAGAGATTCTTAAAACCTCTAGTTAGTGAAGGACTACATTTTAAGAGATAGAAGGAAACTCAGCAAGTCAACAAATCCCAACTGTATCCCAAGCTAGGAGATTATAAATAAATGCATTTAGCAAAGAGTTAGAGAGTTTTCTATGTTCAAGACTCAGTGTTGACTGCTAAGAATGACAAAAATATACCTAAAATCTGATAAGTTCCTTCAGGTATTCTATAGGATGGCTGCCACGAGGAATTATAGGCTGTGAACGAGAATACTGTGTCATAACAAAGATAAAAAATAAAATCCTAAAAACCAAGAGAAGCCTTTGAGCAAGATCAAAGGCTTCACGGAATGTTTAAGTGATGTTTGTGCTGGGCCTAGAACAAGGGGTTGAATTTGTACACGTGGCCATGGAAAGGAAGGACATTCCAGGCAGCAAGAATAGAATGACGCCCTACACAAACAGACACTTCCAACTAATGTTCCCTTACACAGTGTGCTCCTGCTACGTAGAAGTTCCTGGGATTCTTCAAACAGGCACTCTCCTCAGGGTTTTTGCATTTGCTGCTCCTTCTACCTGGGATGCTCTTCCCCCAGATACCTGCAGGGCTGCCTTTCTTACCTCCTTCAAGTCTTTGCTCAAATGCCACCTTCTCAGTGAGAACTTACCAGACTACCCTATTTTAAACTGTCATCCTCTCACTCTCTAAGACGCTTACCTGCTTTATTTTTTTTCCACAGCACTTAATACTATCTGGCATGCTATAATATAGCCTACTCCTTAATAGCGCTATGTTTCTCACACAAGAGCGAAAGTTATCTGTTTATCTTCAGATTTTAAAACAGTGCCTGCACATGGTAGGCATAAATTAAATATCCGTTGACAAACTGATGGAATGAATGAATGAAAAAAAATAACTGCCCTCAAAAAGGTTATGGTCTAGTGGAGGAGGCAAATATATAAATAAATAATCTTAAATTATTCCTGAAAGACAAAAAAAAAAAACACTCGGCAAAACCCAACTTATAGAAACTTAATACATAGAAACAACTTCTCATACTCCACTTATACATGGCCAGTGGCCACCAGATTCTTCTTTTTATATCTTCTAGCTCTGTGCCCTCAGTGGCACTGTCACTCATACAATGGACAAAAATGCCACCAGAGCTGCCGCTCCTGCCAAAACTGCCTCTTCCCACATTAACCGTCACTGCTACCTAGTAAGTACTTCTGTTCCCACTTTTGGACAAGGGAAAGACAGATTCCCGAGTTTCTAAATTAAATGCATTTTTCAGTAGATGGTTAAATTATACACTGTACGAGTAGTATACACCGATTATATGGATTAGCCAGGAAACCCAGTATTTTGAATATTGCTTAAGTTTAGATGTGGAAAAATAATTTTTTGAATTGTTTTACTATTGCAACATACCTTTTTTACACTGCAAATGGATGACACTGGCAAAATGGTTATGACAAAGACTCCTTCAATAAAGGCTGGTACTATATTTTAACAAACAGGTAAAGTTAATGGCATTTTTTTCCATTCGGGAGGATCAATTACAATTTAATCTGGATTAAAGAATGATGTAGAATTTTTAAACAGACCATTAGTATTCAAGTTATACTAAATTAAAACCACACACGAGTAGCAGAAAATATTCTTTATAGCTAGCAAAAGCAAAACAAATGAAAAAAATGAAGAATAAGCTCAAGATTTCTCACTTCAACTAACACCTCCAGACTGCATTATCATTTTAGGCAAACTGACATTTTCACATTTACTTTGTAATGGCAAGATTGATTTCCATCTGGGACTTATCTGCATAAAAGTGTTACCCTTGGCACAATTTCAAAATTGAATTGAAAGCTCATTTCTTGCTATAAGCAAAGTGCCACAATACCACACAACAGTTATACCTCACATTAATCCTACCACTGGGAGTCCAATTTTATGTGTTTCAGCTAGTGAATTTTGCCCTCAGATAAGCACATAACTCTGTAAAACACTTCCTTGATCATCAACAAATCTCTACTACCTTATCTCTACTACCTTAATGCCTCCTGCACTTGTCCATACTAAACAGTATTTACACGTCTAAAAGAGAAGTTCTGCAAATGCTACTATTCTTCATAAATAGAAAAAAACTATAAATGAGGGCAAATTCCCATACGTGGAAAAATGCCAAACCAGAAGCTGAAATCATAACTTTTAGGTATAGAACCACAGTTCCAATCAGTCAACTACAAACGTCGCCGGTTACTTGAGGGTAAATAATTTGCAGCCAGCTGGTAAAAAGCCTGATAAAAATATTAGGTCCTCACATATCTTCCTTTTTAATAACGAGACACCTGAAAGTCACACTGGGCAGTCTGTCACGTATCGAAACATACAGAAGAGACACTGTACAGAACATGCAGTTATCAAACGCAGGAAGCCAAAGTTCCTGCGCTATGAGAGGATTACAGTGAAAACCAGTAGCCCATCTGTTCAAAGAACAGAAAGAAGTCCACCTGGAAAAGCTAGGAGTCGGGGGAGGGGGGCGAGGAGAACGAGTTCCGCGCCGTCTTCCTCCTCCCGGGCCAACTGCAGCCGCGGGAGGCAGGAAAGCAGTCGCGTGGGGTGTGCTCTTGGGGCCGGGGCGCAGGGCTCTGGGACGCGGGTGGGCTGCAGCTGCCCGATAGGCGAGGGCCGGGCACCGGTAAATCTCCAGGGCCTCGCCCGCGCAGCCGGGAAAGCACGCAGCCCACCGACGGGCGGAGGAACCGCCCGGGCAAAGCCACGTCGGTGGCTGACCGCGCGGCAGGGAGGTGGGCACCCCGTCCACACCCACCGAGAGGCTGACAGCTGGTGAGGGCCAGGCGGCCGGGACGCGAGAAGGGCCGCAGCGCGCCGGAGGGGGTCGCTCTGAGAAAGCCGCGCTGGGCGCTGCCCGTCGCCAACGAGTCCCCCTCGCCCGGATCAGCGGCAGCTGGATACTCACGTAGGGCTGGTAGAACTTGGAGAGCCGCGGCTTCCCGTGGTTGTTGAAGATTAGGATCGCCTTGATCATGGCTGTGCCGGGCCGACCAGGTGGGCACTGGGGGCCAGGGCGGGGGCGGGCACGCGAGCCTCGCCTCGTAATCTCGCCTGCGATTCTTCCCCACCCGCCCCCTCCGGCACGCGCCCGCGCGCGCTCCCGAGCCGCCGGGCGGGGCCCACGGGGCGGGGAGGGGCCTGGGCGGGGCAGGCACTGAGGACAGCGGAAACATTTCTAGGTCCGAGCCAGCGGCCTAAGGGGAGTGTGCGCATTCGACCGAGCACGGACACGTTGCCCACCGCTCCTCTCCCGAGGTCTGTAGTCGCGGAGAAACACATGTTGCGTTATTAACGTTCAGAGGTCTGCGACAGCTTCGATTTGAGTGACTAGCCGGGAACACCAAGTTTCACTGTGGAATTGCGTCCTCCTACTCTGGCTCCTCCTTTGCGACGCTCCCTGGAGAAAAGCACGCCCACTGCACGCGCTCGGTCGCTACTTCCGCTATCGTGTCTCTCCAAGCAAGATGGCGGAGGAGCCGCAGTCCGTGTTGCAGCTTCCTCCCTCAAGTGCTGCTGGAGGGGAAGGACTTACGGAGGTCTCCCCAGAAACAACCACCCCGGAGCCCCCGTCTTCCGCTGCAGTTTCCCCGGGAACAGAGGAACCTGCTGGCGACACCAAGAAAAAAAGTAACTGAATTTTATTTCCGGGCAGAGAGGCGGGAGGTTCAGATTGCATCTGACTAGGGTTGGCGGCCAGTAAAGAAGCAAAATTTGGAGGAGCTCCTGTCTTAGACCTGCATTTTGACCAGTCATCAGAAGAAAAGAAGTGTACTTTTTTTATTTTTAAGGCCTTTAAGTTGAGTGTTAAAATACCATCTCTGTCTATCGGTGTAGGGCCTGATACTTGACTGCCACACTTCTTTTTATACTGTATTTTTTGAGCTGGCCAGACTGCGAGCTCTTTGAAGGAGGGAGGGAGCTGAGTGGGGGGTCTCGGTAATTCCAGGTACTCAACACAAGAGCTAATTATTTGAGTAATGTTTTAAGGTGGTAGGGATGGTCATTGGCAAAGCCTGGATTAGAATTCACGCCTTCCAATTTAACTCGCTTTTGCTTTTTTCCGCCTCCCACTTGGTTGTGAATTCACTCCTTAAACCAAAAACCAAATTCTTACGCAAAATGAAGACTGCTAAGGGAAAACCAAAGGCATAGATGTTACCTTTTTAAGAAACACATTTTGGAACCTTTGTGAGTTATTTCATTGCTTGAGCCAGCAATCCTCAACCCTTTATTGCTTGAGAATGTTTCCCTTAGTAAAAGAGATTGCTAAGGTTACGTGTACTAAAGCACTCTGTGTAGAGTTAGAGTTGCCTATGAGAAAGGCAGCATAAAAGCATCCTCGATTCAGAGAGGCTGATTTTGTCCTTAGGCAAGTTTTCCCCATTCTGTCTTAAGATGACAGTGGTGTCTGGCCGGGCGCGGTGGCTCACGCTTGTAATCCTAACATTTTGGGAGGCTGAGGCGGGTGGATCACCTGAGGTCAAGAGTGCGAGACCAGCCTGGCCAACATGGTGAGACTCCATCTCTACTAAAAATATAAAAGTTGGCTGGGCGTGGTGGCGCGCGCCTGTAATCCCAGCTTCTCGGGAGGCTGAGGCAGGAGAATCGCTTGAACCCGCGAGGCGGAGGTGGCAGTGAGCGGAGGTCGCGCCATTGCACTCCAGCCTGGACAACAAGAGCGAAACTTCGCCTCGAAAAAAAAAAAAAACAAAAAACACATTGGTCTCATTGCCTTTTCTTCAACTTCTGCTGCTGTGGAGGATAATTCTCTCCCAAGACTGCCCCCCTTCCCCCTTTAAATCAGACTCCCATTTCCACTTGATGCACTATGAGTATTTCCATGGATAGCCACTAGAATCTTTCTTCAAAAGAATTCCGCAGGTTTTACAGTTTTTTGTTGCATTTTTTTCTTCGAATTTACTATAGGCAAGAGCGGACTTTCAGAGATTCGTTTTAAGGTCTAACAGTCTTAGTCAAAACTTGTTACTTGACCCTGATGATAGCTGTGTAAAACAAAAGCTAAAAAAACAATGGCTTACAATCTAAATA
Source organism: Hylobates moloch (assembly GCF_009828535.3). Taxonomy (NCBI): domain Eukaryota; kingdom Metazoa; phylum Chordata; class Mammalia; order Primates; family Hylobatidae; genus Hylobates; species Hylobates moloch. The sequence goes on from NW_026652281.1 coordinate 32,783,790, forward strand.
TTGCCCGAGGGCATATTTTCTTGGTCTGGACAGTATTTTTTTGCAAATTGAACTGTCATTTAAGGATGAGATTTTTATTTTCTGGCTCTTGTTAGCATTTGAGTTTGCCTCTCCAGTATAAAACTTAGTTTCTAACTATTCCTACCTTGAGGTTGTCATCATTTGTTGAGGATAATATGATGAAAGCAGCTTAGCTGTTTTGTATCCTCAGCCTTTGTTTTAATCTACAGAAGAAAGATTGTTGAAACAGACCAAGGTTTTGGCACTGGCGGTATGTTAGGTTTCCTGGGGAGTAAGTGTTTCCCTAGTTGATTCTAATGTGTATCCGGGTTCAGAACTACAAGCAAATCACCTTTAAAATTAAAAAGAGAGGGCAGCTGTAATTAAATTATTTTCCTTCTCTAGTTTCTCATTGTCTTACACTTCTTCCTTGGTAGCATAACTCATGATATTTTCTGCTTCACTTTCTGGAAATGTTTAATTGCATTAATCGATTTATTGATAGCCCCAGGGGATTTGAGGGAGCAGTGAAGGGAGATATGAAAGATAGGCTAACTAAAATCCCACGTTATCTCCAAATTCATTCCTATTCCCAAGATAACTGGACCTAGGATAATTAAGTAGTTCTTTACTAGGAAGATAAAGTGTGCATGCATCATGTGTTCTAGATGCCTTCATTCCAGCGGTAAACTTGAATAAAATGACCTCTGATCTTTTGGCCCCAACATTTAATACCAAAAGAATGGAGCAAGAAGGGTGTAATAGAATAGAGTTAACTTTAGGGGGCAGCAATACACTATTTTGCTTTCAATGTGTCTTGCTTTTTGACTAGATTTTTTTTTTTTTTTTTGAGAGGATGTCTCAGTCTGTCACCCAGGCTGGAGTGCAGTGGGGCAATCTCGGCTCACTGCAACCTCCGCGTCCAGGTTCAAGCGATTCCCCTGTCTTAGCCTCCCAAGTAGCTGAGATTACAGGCATGCACCACCACGCCTGGCTAATTTTTTGTATTTTTAGTAGAGACGGGGTTTCACCATGTTGGCCAGGGTGATCTTGAACAAGAAGTTGGAAGGGGACTGGGCCCTCTTGGACTCCTGACCTCAAGTGATCCTACTGCCTTGGCCTGTCAAAGTGCTGAGATGACTGGCGTGAGCCACCACGCCCGGCCAGATGTATGTTTGTTTTGTTTTAGCAAATAACTTTATGTCTGAGAGACAGATTCATAGGGTTTGGGTTTGCATATCTGTGTTTTGGATCGTTGAAACCTTAAGATTTCTCTTTCTGCAACTTCATTTTGGCCTTTGGTTGTTCTGTTATTGTTAATAACTTATTGCTTTCCTTTATTAAGTTTATTACAGAAAATTTGGTAGTTACAGACAGCATAAGTAAAACCAAGTAATCATTGCCTACAGTGTCACTACTGAGAAATAACATTTTGGTGCATATTCTTCCATGTTTATGTGAATGTGTTTGTGATGGTTTTTAATGAATTTGAGATATTATACATGCTGTTGGAGAGATTAAATATCCACATATATACCCAGCAAGTGGCAGAGCCAGGATTCGAACCCCAGGTAGTTTAAAGTGTATGCTGCTTACTACATTCTATTTAATCAGTCACCTGCAAATGCCCTTTTTGGATATTTAGGTTTACCAGTGTTTCATATAAAAATAAATGCTTAAATAGAGGTGAAATCTTTTTAAGTAAATTTTTACACATCTCATTTTCTTACACTAGATTCCTAGAAGTATTATTGAATCAAAGTATACCTTTATTGGGATCTGTATTACCATATTGCATTCTACAAACGGTATACCATTTTACATTCTCAAAAGTAGTATCATCTACACTGGTAATTATTCTAATTTTAACTAGTTTGGTGGGTGGAAAGGGACATGACATTATTTTACTTTGCTTCTTGTGAACTTAAATATTGTTTGTGTATTGATCATTTGTATTTCCTCTCTTTGGAATTGCCTGTTAAGATAAAATGTATTTTAAAAAGTAGTCCTGTTGGGAGAACTTCGTAGGATCAAGAAAAAAAATGATGGAAAAGAATCTAACGTTTTTACACCTCTCACATATCTTCAGTATCATAAATACATCAGATGGATGTAGATTAAATATTTCTGGTTTCTAAGTCTTTTATATTCCATTCTCTTTAGATGTTTCAGTGTAATTGTGAGTGAATTTTATTCGTCTTTTACAGTTGACATTTTGCTAAAGGCTGTGGGAGATACTCCTATTATGAAAACAAAGAAGTGGGCAGTAGAGCGAACACGAACCATCCAAGGACTCATTGACTTCATCAAAAAGTTTCTTAAACTCATGGCCTCAGAACAGTTGGTATGAAACCAATGGTAAAGTTTTCCTACAAAAATTTGCAGTAGTTCCTAGGCAATAGTGAATTAACTGTTGTTTGTAGAAATGCATGTGGAGCCACATATGTTGCTTTTGTTATGCGCTTTTATCCCTTTTTTTTTATTCTTTTTTTTTTTTTTTTTTTTTTGAGACAGTCTCACTGTGTTGCCCAGGCTGGAGTGCAATGACTCACTGCAACCTTCTCCTCCTGGTTCAAGCGATTCGCCTGCGTCAGCCACCTTAGTAGCCAGGATTACAGGAGTGCACCACCAAGCCTAGCTAATTTTTGTGTTTTTAGTAGAGACGGGGCCACCTCAGAAGTGCTAGAATTACATGAGTGTGCCACTGTGCCCTGCCTTATCTCTTGTTAGTGGAGTTTATGTACTTTATCAAAGGATTCTCTGGGGAATTCTGAAATGATATGTTTTAGATTTGTTTTACAATGTGAACCAGTTTATTTATTTTTTGCCTCCTATATTGTTTTCCTCAGAAAGTCACTGAATACCCATGCAGAAAAATCTATCATAGAGCATTGCAATATCTGTACATTACTACAGAAGTTTTGGATTTTTTCAGTTTGTTTTGATAGCAGTTACTTTTTTCCTATTTTTCTTGAGGTAAGCAATGTATCTTTGCCATATATTGTGAAAGAACGAAAATATTTCATGTTACAGTACACGTTAAGCACTTCACAATGGCAGTTGTAGTAAAGGTTAATTCTTTAAATGCCACTGCATTTTAATTTGGCATTTGACTACAGAAATTTAAATGTCTACATGTATTTGGCACATTAAGTGTTTTATGTATATACATAATTATATATATGTCAGACACCTTTATCTGCAAGTAGATCACAATCTTGGATAGTGTTAACTGAGATAGCATGAGTGGATAGGTAGTTGAAGAATCGCTAAGTATTTTTTAAATAAAATCAGGAATTTTTGTGTAGGGGCGCTAGGGGGAAATATTTGCTTCTGAACAGGTGTGTGCGTGGGTAAAACAAGTGAACTATCATTAAAGCAGGACATGTTGGAATTTCTTTTTGTCAGGGAGGAGCAAAAACTGACTCTGATCTAAGAGTTTGGCTGCAAGTGCTTTCACAAAAGTGAAGCTAAATGGAAAAGTCAGGGGAATGAGGACATACACTTGAGAGAAATGAGCAGAGGCTGTATCTTTGCTAAAGACGCAACATGAAGAGTTGGTAAAATAAGAGTACTGAGTAATTTAATGCATTAGTTTAGAAATACATGGAGATTTAAGAAAAATGAAATGATACTGTGTTCTATGTTAAGAGTCTTGAAATTTTGTATTGCCTGTATTCATTCAGTAACCTGAAAGGACTTGATTGATACCAATATATAGTAGGTTGAACCATATAAAATTGCCATCATTCAACCATTTTACCCTATGAAAACAATTTCATAAGGGTTAAATTAAAGCCTCTGTAATGAATATGATTATCCTTTCCCATTTAAGCAATAGGAAACATAAGAATTATTTTGTCATTTTCCTAGATTAAACTAAAACTGATATCTCCTGAATTTTATCTAGCAAAATGGACGTTAAAGGAAAAAAAGTAATGCTAGGAATTCTGGGAAGATAGTGGTATCAGAAGGTATACGTGAATCTCTCTGAATTCTCACAAAACTTAGTCAACTAGATAGCAAAACCAAAAACCCCTGATTAGTATTTGTAACAAAACTAGGTGATAAGGTATCCCCATGAGCCCCAAAACACATGTTGGTGGGGACAAACCACCAGCAACCATAGGACCTGCATGGTATCAGCATCTGTGCTGAAAGAAGCAGTAAGAAACAGGGTTGGCATCTGATAGCACTGAGAAAAGAAGAACCTCAAAAGCGCTAATAGATCCTGACTGGGAAGCAAAGTGAGCCAATTTAAGAATAGAAGCTGACTAAGGAGTTTTGCCCTCTCCTGTAGCACGTGATGACATTACATTTGCACTAACGACTTGGAAGGGCTCAAGCAATCCCAAAATGGACCCAGGAGGGCTCCAGGACCCCATACTGAGGAGAAATTTCAGGAAGTGAAATGAAAATTGAAAAGGGTAGGGATGTGAGAAAGGAAGGAAAGAGAAAGACCAGATCAAAATGGAGGGGAACAGAGCCTGGAAAGCTCAAAGCCAGGCCTCCCTCGTTTTGAATAGTATACAAAAAACAACGGGGAGCTCTGTGAAGTTAGAAAAACTACCCTAATTCACCTCATTCTAAAAGTTGAGGAAAACTGATTTCACATAAAAACAATAACAGGAATAACAAGGTCAAATTCCTTACAGTGTTACAAGAAAAAAGAGATGTGGAAAAGAACAACATCCCTAGAGACGACAAAATCCAGCCAGAGAAATACACCTATAAGACAAGTCGAAAACTGTAACCTTGTGTTTCAAAATGAGCTAAAAACAAGAAAATGGTATAAGACATGAAGAATAACAATCAGCATTAGTAAAACTAAGAAATGAAGCTCAGGAAAAGAATTAGAAATAAAAGAAAATTATTTCAGAAATGGAGACTAAAGTAGGAGGAACATAAACAACGGATAATGTGTTAAGAAAAATAGAAGATGAAAAATATTTAAAAAGTGAGTCAACCTTTGGGCAAGAGTCTGTGAAGAAGAAAACCAGAGCAAGGGAACAGAAGAAATACTGTAAAAATGTCATTTAAGATAAGAGATTTGAAACTACATATTGAAAAAACATCCCAAGTACCTGAGAGTATCAACCCAGGATAATGAACACCAGGATGCATTCGGTTAAAATTACTGGACTTGAAATCATTTGGAAATGTAGGGGATGGGAAAGAGGGCATGACTTAGAAAATTAGGCTGTCATCAAACTTTGACAGCAAAGATGCTTAAGGAAAAAGTGTGAAATAAGGCTTTCATATCCTGCATAACTGACTTAATCGGGGCACAGACTATTAGCAGAAAATGCTATTCCAAGGAACCATGAGGAATCCACTAGACAGAGAGCTTTATAACCAGAATAACTAGACATCAATTTTAAGACTGCTGATTTAAAAGCAAAAAGAAACAAAAGCTGATTTAAAGGCAAAGTAATAAAACTAATTTTGTCTGCCCAAGTTCTTTTAGTTTGGAAATAATACTTTCATGGAATTTTACTTTCACAAACCTGGAGTAACTACATCTACTTTAAAGTAACAAATTATAAGCCACTCAGCGATTCTACGGTGGAATTGATGATGTTAACCTGTCACTTATATAGAGCTTTATAGTATACAAACAGATTTATGGCTTTCTCTCTTTTAAACTAACTGAATTGTTTTTTAAAATTTCTATTTAACACCTGTTACAAAATCACATTGAATTCCTTTGGTTGGTTCTCTGCTCCGTCTAGTCTGCTGTTTTCTGTGAACACAACACCATCTTACTCTTTGTCTCCTTTGCCTACAAAGTCCTAATTACTGCTTTCTTCACCTGGTTAAATCCTGCTTATTTCTTATTTCCCACAAAGCCATCATTGACCCTTTTGCTAGGCTAGGCTAGTGTACATTTCTGTACGCTACATACTTCATTAGATATACTTTTCTCACCTGTATTTATTCATGTGTCTGCCTCTCCTATAGATTATAAGCTCATTGAGGGAAGAGATCACATTAATCTTCATAGTTCCATGTACAATTCTCAGCACATCATAGACACTGATAAAATAAACTAAGCTGTTATTGAGAGCCCGTCCCCTCATTTATAATGTACAAGAGTAAAATCTGGATTTGCTCAAATTGTCAGGCACTGAACACAAATTATATCTGTATTACAAAAAATTCACATTATAATGCACATTGTTTTCTGTTACAGTTCTGAAATTTTTGTGCCAAAACTCAGCCGTAACCACGAATTGATATTTCAGCATGAACTATTTAAAGATAATTTAACAATAACGTCTATTGAATACATATACCAGGCACTGAAACTTAGTGTATTATTTCATTTTGTCTTTCCTAACAGACCCAAGAGGTATAGGTCCTATTATTTTCCATATCTTACAAATAAAGAGGATAAGAGATTATTTGTATTTAAAGCCAGGATTCAAACCCAGATGTATCTCAGAGCCTATACACTTAATCACCACACTATATTGGCTAAGAGAGATGAAAGCAATATTGATGGTTCATGGTTGGTGATCAAAATAGTATCTGTCAACCAACTATTCTGATACTTTTTTTTTTTTTAAATACTAAGTTTAATCCAGGACATTTTAGTCCCAAATTTGGATATTAAAGGGAAACTAAATACGTTACCTGCAAATAAAGTTTTGTTTTCCAAAAAGAAAATTATTAGAAGGCACCTCGACATTGTGACTTTAAGTACTAGAAATATTTTAGTAAAAACAAACTAAACTGAAACATTGAGCAGTGAATCTTTTAAAGAGGAAGGTTATAAGGTTTTAATTATGTTACTTTTTTTCCTGCTTCATTTGCCTGTAAGTGACTTTATTAAAAAACCTAAGTATATATGTCATACATTTACCCAAGGAAAGTGCACAAACTACCTTGAATATTAGACATACTGATTTTTGGCTGTGTGCGTGTGTAATTATCTTAGGAGAAATTCTTTGTGGGTAAGTGGGGACATTTTTACGATAATGTAATTTCTTGAATAGCCAGCTCTTTAAAAGCTATTCGTAAAAAATGTTTAAAAGTTTCTTAGTTGTAAAAAGTTAGGAACCACTGTTCTAGGAACTGGAATTGTGTTCTTTTTATCCTCTGGAGGAAAAATGAGATCTTCATAAAGATCTCTTTAAAATGACTATTTAGAAAAGTTAGGAGTTCAGAGAAGCTTTCTTCAATTGTGAAAACAATACAAAATAGCTAGCTGATTGGAACGCAGAAAAATGCAGATTAGGATACCATTAAACATCTCTGTTTTTCCTTCCTTCCTTGTAGTTTATTTATGTGAATCAGTCCTTTGCTCCTTCCCCAGACCAAGAAGTTGGAACTCTCTATGAGGTAAAAAAAAAAAAAAAAAAAAAAAAAAATTACTGCTTTTTTTCCTTAATGGAGTATGCACATCTGTATAATATGTGTATTGCGTAGTATTGTTAATTCACATTTTTATTTCAAGAGACGGCATGCCATTCTTAATTCTGTGGGGTAGAAAAGATGACTTTCTTGTTCTGTTATCTAACATCTTGATCATGTAAGATATTAATAAATTATACAACGATTGAAGAACCAAGGAATAAATTACATTTCAAAGTCATCTTCGTAATTCTCAGAAAGTAAGGCTTTTTCTTTATCTACATTTGATTTCTTCTACGTTGTTCTTATAATCTGTTATCCAAATCTGCCTACCAGAAATTGAAAAAGCAGCATACGAATGACTTTGTTAAACATCTTACAGGGTCATTGCAATAGTCATTAGAGTACACATACTAGCACCACTACTAGAAAACAGCTGAAATTACATACATTATGGTTGGACATGTAGAGAAAGGACAAGATTAAAATACATAAGCTCATTCATGCCTAAGATGCTTAAAGGAGAGATTTTATTAAACACTTGGGATTATTATGTGTCTGATAGAAACAGGCATCCTTTGAAAGAGATAGCCTGTAACATAGGTAACTTAATGTATGTGTGTGGATATTTCTGATACATGTGGCATTTATTTTCTTAGTTTCATCTAAGAATAATAAAGATTGAGTTTGATTTATTGCCTTTTTTTTTTTTTTGTAGTGTTTTGGCAGTGATGGTAAACTGGTTTTACATTACTGCAAGTCTCAGGCATGGGGATGAACCACAAAGAAAATCAACTTGCTACATAAAATGGATTTTCACAGAAGAGACAGCTCTGAAAAGTTTTGATGCTTGTGGCAAGAGACTTAACAGATGTGATCTATTCAGTATGTGTCTACTCTATGTTTATGCATAAGAAAACATCCATAGCATGAATGGACTCAGAAAAATGTGGTTTGTATTAATACACCAGTCATCATAAAAGATGGTCATTATAGTACATCCATTGCTCCTACTTGTTACTATTATTGCTGCAGATCTGCCTCCAAGGTTGAAAAGGAGACTAAGACTGTATAAACATCTTCATTGCCAGTTCTCAAAATGACTGAAATGGTTTTCATGGTAAAAGTTAGTATACTAAAGGGTTCCTTTTTTTTTAATGTTTACATTTATGTCTGTGTTTACCTTCTTAGTCACATTGACCTGCTGGCTGAATACCTCAAATAGTCCAGTAGGAGGGCAGCCCACCAGGCAGAAAAGGTTAGGCACTTTGGTTTCACATCTTTGCTGGGGAATAATAGGGGAAATGGCTGTTTTTGCTAATTTTTAGCTAATATCTAGCCAGGAGAGCAAGCACATTGGACAGACTGAAAGACTGTAATTTTACACAATACACATGGCTTATTTTATTGGGATACAGAAAAATATAAATTCTGGACAAATAAGTCTATACCTGTTTTCAGTCCTATCATTTAAGGATTCTTGAGTCCCAATCACATAACTGTGGTGTTACTCTGTCATTTATATAGTGTCAAAAGCACTTGATGAGTAAACCCAGTAACATCTTTTTGAGTGTTTCATAATGCATTTTCCAACTTGAAAACACTCAATAATTGAAAAATAGCCTTATTGTGTATTTTATGCCATGACTAAAAGTGCCATTTTTACTGATGCAATTAGACTGATAATTTCTTGAAGTGAGATTTAACCTTTTTTTTTCTCTTCAGTATTATATTTATAATGCCATATTTTTAGAAAGCATTCCAGATCAGACATGGTGGCTTACACCTGTAATCCCAGCACTTTGGAAGGCCGAGGTGTGGGGATTGCGTGAAGCCACAAGTGTGAGACCAGCCCTTTTTTTTTTTTTTTTAAGAGACAGAGTTTCGGTCTTGTTGCCCAGGCTGGACTGTAATGGCGCAATCTTGGCTCATTGCAACCTCTGCCTCCCGGCTTCAAGTGATTCTCCTGCCTCAGCCTCCTGAGTAGCTGGGATTACAGGCACCTGCCACCACGCCCGCCTAATTTTTTGTTATTTTTAGTGGAAACAGGGTTTCATCATTTTGGCCAGGCTGGTCTTGAACTCCTGACTGACCTCAGGTGATCCACCCACCTTGGCCTCCCAAAGTGCTGGGATTATAGGTATGAGCCACCGTGCCGGGCCTGGACTTTGTACTTTTTCAAATCATATTTAATTATTTCTTGGTCTTTACTCAAAGAATCATTGTGCACTAAATTTGCAACATTAAACAATAATTAAGCCTGGATCTGATAAGTTATTGGGTGACTAGAACCTACAACACAATTTATTTTTAATTTAAACTCTCAAATCTGATTAAACTTGGGGGAAAAACTGAACATTCAGGTGATATTTTAAATTTTCTTTGTGACTAAATAGATGTCAATAATGTCATGCCTCATCTTACTGTGCATAGATGACCCATGGCACACAAAGTATATGTATAATATTACAATATTATACTTCCATCTTTAGAAATATGCCAAAGACTTCATAATGAATTCACCATATTTAAGGAATAAGGCAAATTAATGTTTTATCGGAAATCAAAATGAGATTGGATAATTCCTGGAATCTGATTTCTGTAAGTTTCTGTCCTAAAGGGACCTTAAATATCTATAGAAGTACAGTGTATTTCTCAGATTACATGACATTAGTCAACCAATTTAGTTGTAACACAAAGTGGGAAAGCCTTAGGTGTTGAAGGAGTGTGAAAATAAAAATCTCTTTTCATGCAGTTTCTGCTTCATTTGCCAAGGATTATAATATGCTGAGTAAACTTTTGGCAATAAGGAAGCCAGCTACAGGCCACATAATGAAAACTATTCAGAAAACAGTTCAGCAAATATTACTATTTGAATACAGTTCAAATTGTATTTATATAAATACTGTTTGCCTACATTATTTAACCCAAACTGGATTATTCACTATTCTTTGAAGATGCCTTGTGTTTTCTGTTTTCTACTTCTGCTCTTGCAGTTTACTTACACCTTCACCCTTTCAAATCCTAACTCTTCTTCAAGTCCTGATTCAGATAACTTTTTAAAGGCTGTCTGAATCATTCAAGCAGAAGATACCCTTTCTCTCATAAAAACACTTAGAGCAAACTACTACTATTACAGCACTTACTGCATACTTCCTGAGCCATGTGTCTAGTTATTCTGGTTTTTATCTGGTACCCACACACACATAATACTTAGTACATCTACTTATACATAAATAATTAGTAATGTAACACATCGAGTGAATGAAATTGTGATTAGCAAAGTATGACAGCTAAAAACAAAGGACATTTTATATAGTTTAAGTTTTTGGCCGGGCGCTGTGGCTCACGCTTGTAATCCCAGCACTTTGGGAGGCCGAGGCGGGCGGATCACAAGGTCAGGAGATCGAGACCACGGTGAAACCCCGTCTCTACTAAAAATACAAAAAATTAGCTGGGCGTGGTGGCGGGTGCCTGTAGTCCCAGCTACTCGGAGAGGCTGAGGCAGGAGAATGGCGTGAACCCGGGAGGCGGAGCTTGCAGTGAGCCGAAATCGCGCCACTGCGCTCCAGCCTGGGTGCCTGGGTGACAGAGCGAGACTCCGTCTCAAAAAAAAAAAAAGTTTTTGTACAGCAGAAGGTAATGGAAAATATTTGCAACATATGACAGTGTTCTTATGTCTTAAATATATGAAGAATTCATTTCAATTGGTAAGAAAAGACCAACTGAAAAATAGGAAAAACATACCAAATTTCGATTCACAAAAAGATACAAATGGCCAATAAAACATGAAACACCTTGAACCCCATTGGTTACAAAAAGTACAAATAAAAACAATGCTGATTAACAATAAAAATAATGTACATCTTGCTATTAGCAGAGTTGTGGGGAAATCCTGTCATATTTTGGTGAATAGAATATGAGTTGGTATATCACCTTTAGGGGGCCATTTGGCAATATCAAAAACCTTGAAACGTAAATATAAACTTCAATTTGTTCGTATAACCTTTCATTCACATATTGAGTGCCTACTATGTCCTAAATATTGGAACAACACTAATAAAGCTCATAAGAGATTAATAAAGTCCCTGTTCTTGGAGTCACTTTAATGTTGACTCAAGGGGATAGGACAGATTTTCAGATTTGAATTTAAATCTCGAAGTTTTTAAAATTGAATTTTTAGAAATAATGGAAAGTAAAAATATTTGATACCTGATATTAGCTACTATACCCATGTTTTCATATTTAATATTAATGAAAGATAAAACATTATGTGAGTAAAATCTTTAGAGGAATCCTTCTAAATCAACTCCCATTGTTCCTTCTGTCGTCATAGCTGATATACGTGAATCTAGGTTGATTACTTCTAGTGATAGACAACAAGGATGTCTTGTCCATTTTGAGATGGCTCTATTTGTTTCATAACTGCCTTTCTTACAACATGGCAAAATCTGCCTCCTTGCTTCCTGCAAGTATTTGTTCCCAGTTCTGTTATCTACATCTACAAAACATACCTTTCCCCCTTTCCTGCCCCACTTTTCCCAAGTCTTAAGAATGATAAATCCATCCCTCTAGTTGCTTAGAATCTTGACTCTATTCCAACCCAGTTTCATTCCATCAGCTTTACTACCAAAAGCAATCTACAGATTCAATGCAATTGCTACCAAAATACCAATGACATTTTTCAATGACATAGGGAAAAAAAAATCTAAAATTTGTATGGAACCACAAAAGACCCAGAACAGCCAAAGCCATCCTGAGCAAAAGTGGCAAACCTAGAGGCATCACATTACTGGGCCTCAAGTTATATACTACAAAGCTATAGTAACCAAAACAGCATGATAGAAGCATAAAAACAAGACACAGGCCAATGGAACAGAATAGAGAACCTAGAAGTAAATCAATGTATTTACTTACAGTCAACTCTTGACAAAGACACTAAGAACATACACTGGGGAAAGGACAATGTCTTCTATAATAAATGGTGCAGGCAAAACTGAGTATCCAAATGCAGGAGAATGAAATTAGATGCCTCTCTCTCACCATACACAAAAATCAGAATAGATTAAAGACTTAAATGTAAGACCTGAAATTATTAAGAGAAAATTGAGGAAACCAAAAGTTTAAGCTGGGCAAAGATCTCTTGTAAGACCTCAAAAACACAACCAATGTGAAAATGAGCAAATGAGATCATATCAAGCTAAAAAGCTTCTGCACAGTAAAGGAAACAAAGTGAAGAAATATACTACAGAATGGACAAAAATATTTGCAAACTACTCATCTGACAAGGAATTAAAAACTATAAAGAGCTTAATAGCAAAAACCAATTAAAAATAGGCAAAAGATCTGAATAGATGTTTCTTAAGATATCAAAATGGGCAACAGGTATATGAAAAAATGCTCAACATCACTAATCACCAGGGAAATGCAAATCTAAATGAGGTATCACACCCTAGTTTAAATGACTTATCCAAAAGACAGGCAATAATGGATGCTGGTGAGGATGTGGAGAAAGGAAAATACTTGTACACTGTTGGTGGGAATGTAAATTACTAAAGCCACTAAGGAGAAGAGTATGAAGTTTCCTCAAAAAATGAAGAATAGAAATACTGTGTAATCCAGTATTCTCACTGCTGGTTGTAAACCCAAAGGTAAGGAGATGAGTATATTGAGATACCTGCACTGCAGCAGTATTCACAATAGCTGAGATATATAATCAACCTGAGAGTCCATGCATGGATGAATGGGTAGAGAAAGTGTACATGATGGCATCTTCAGCCCTAAAAAAGAATGAAATCCTGTTATTTGCAACATGGAACTGGAGGATATTGTGATGTTAAGTGAAACAAGCCAGGCACAGAAAGACAAATAGCACATACTGTCATAATGTGGGAGCCTAAAAAAAAAAAAATGCTTTTAGGATTGGCTGGCAAGATGGCCGAATAGGAACAGCTCCAGTCTGCAGCTCCCAGTGAGACGAACGCAGAAGTGGGTAATTTCTGCATTTCCAACTGAGGTATCCTGTTCACCTCATTGGGACTGGGCGGGCAGTGGGTGTAGCCCACAGAGGGTGAGCCGAAGCAGGGTGAGGTGTCGCCTCATGCAGGAAGTGGAAGGAACAGGGGAGCCTACCTTTCCCAGCCAAAGGAGGCTGTGAGGGACTGTGTTACCTGGCCCAGATACCACACTTTTCTCCTGGTTTTAGAAATCCGCAGACCAAGAGATTCCCTCATGTGCCTACAGCACCAGGGCTCTGGGTTTCAAACACAAAACTGAGCAGCTGTTCAGGCAGACACCGAGCTAACTGCAGGAGTTCTTTTCACACATCCATAGCTGAATTGATCAGTGGAAGAAAGGATATCAGAGATTGAAGATCAACTTACTGAAATGAGGCGTGAAGAAAAGATTGAGAAAAAAGATTGAAACGGAATGAACAAAGCCTCCAAGAAATACGGGACTATGTGAAAACACCAAACCTACGATTGACTGGGGTCCCTGAAAGTGATGGGGAGAATGTAACCAAGTTGGAAAACACTCTTCAGGATATCCAGGAGAACTTCCCCAACCTAGCAAGACAGGCCAACATTCAAATTCAGGAAATACAGAGACTACCACAAAGATACTCTGAGAAGAGCAACCCCAAGACACATAATTGTCAGAGTCTCCAAAGTTGAAATGAAGGAAAAATGTTAAGGACAACAGAGAGAAAGGTCAGGTAACCTACAAAGGGAAGCCATCAGACTAACAGTGGATCTCTGCAGAAACCCTATAAGCCCGAAGAGAGTGGAAGCCAATATTCAACACAGTTAAAGAATTTTCAACCCAGAGTTTCATATACAGCCAAACTTACTTTCATAAGTGAAGGATAAATAAAATCCTTTACAGACAAGCAAATGCTGAGGGATTTTTGTCACCACCAGGCCTGCCTTACAAGAGCTCCTGAAGGAAGCACAAAATATGGAAAGGAAAAACTAGTACCAGCCACTGCAAAAACCTGCCAAAATATAAAGACCAATGACACTATGAAGAAATTGCATCAACTAATGTGCAAAATAACCAGCTAGCATCATGATGACAGGATCAAATTCACACGTAACAATATTAACCTTAAATGTAAATGGGCTAAATGCCCCAATTAAAAGACACACACTGGCAATTTGGATAAAGAGTCAAGACCCATCAGTGTGCAGTATTCAGGAGACCCATCTCCTGTGCAAAGACACACGTAGGCTCAAAATAATGAGATGGAGGAATATTTACCAGGCAAATGGAAAACAACAACAACAACAAAAAAGCAGGGATTGCAATCCTAGTCTCTGATAAACAGACTTTAAACCAACAAAGTTCAAAAAAGACAAGGGCATTATATCATGGTAAAGGGATCAATGCAACAAGAAGAGCTAACTATCCTAAATATATATGCACCCAATACAGGTGCACCCAGATTCATAAAACAAGTTCTTAGAGACGTACAAAGTTACTTACCTCACACACAATAATAATGGGAGATTTTAACACACCACTGTCAATATTAGATCAAAGAGACAGAAAATTAACAAGGATATTCAGGACTGGAACTCAACGTGCAAAAATCACAAGCATTCCTATACACCAATAAAGACAAGCAGATAGCCAAATTATGAGTCAACTCCCATTCAGAATTGCTACAAAGAAAATAAAATACCTGGCCGGGCACGGTGGCTCATTCCTGTAATCCCAACACTTTGGGAGGCCGAGGCGGGCAGATCACGAGGTCAGGAGATCAAAACCATCCTGGCTAACATGGTGAAACCCCATTTCTACTAAAAATAAAAAAATAAAAGTAGTCGGGTGTGGTGGTGGGCACCTGTAGTCCCAGCTACTCGGGAGGCTGAGGCAGGAGAATGGCGTGAACCCAGGAGGCAGAGCTTGCAGTGTGAGCCGAGGTCGCGCCACTGCACTCCAGCCTGGGCAACAGAGCGAGACTCCGTCTCAAAAAAAAAGAAAATACCTAGGAATACAACTTACAAGGGACATGAAGGGCCTTCAAGGCCCACTGCTCAAGGAGATAAGAGAGGACACAAATTGAAAACACTTCCATGCTCATGGATAGGAAGAATCCATATCATGAAAATGGCCATATTACCCAAAGTAATTTATAGATTCAATGCTATTCCCATCAAGCTACCATTGATTTTCTTCACATAACTAGAAAAAAACTACTTTAAATTTCATATGGACCCAAAAAAGAGCCCGTATAGCCAAGACAATCCTAAGCAAAAAGAACAAACCTGGAGGCATCACACTACCTGATGTCAAACTATACTACAAAGCTACAGTAACCAAAACAGCATGGTACTGGTACCAAAACAGATATATACACCAATGGAACAGAACAGAAGCCTCAGAAATAACACCACACATCTACAACCATCCGATCTTCAACAAACCTGACAAAAGGAAGCAATGGGGAAAGGACTCCCTATTTAATAAATGGTAATGGTACTGGGAAAAATGGCTAGCCATATTTAGAAAACAGAAACTGGCCCCCTTCCTTACACCTTATACAAAAATTAACTCAAGGTGGATTAAAGACTAAAATGTTAAACCTAAAACTATAAAAACCCTTAAAAAACCTAGGCAATACCATTCAGGACATAAGCATGGGCAAAGACTTCATGACCAAAACACCAAAAGCAATTGCAACAAAATCCAAAATTGACAAATGGGATCTAATTAAAGAGCTTCTGCTCAGCAAAAGAAACTATCATCAGAGTGAACAGGCAACCTACAGAATGGGAGAAAATTTTTCCAATCCATCCATTTGACAAAGGTCCAATATCCAGAATCTACAAGGAACTTAAGTTTACAAGAAAAATGAAACAACCCCATCAAAAAGTGGGCAAAGGATATGAACAGATACTTCTCAAAAGACGATATTTATGCAGCCAGGAAACATGAAAAAGAGCTCATCATCACCGGTCAATTGGAGAAATGCAAATCAGAACCACAATGAGATAGCATCTCACACAAGTTAGAATGGCAATCATTAAAAAAACCTGGAAACAACAGATGCTGGTGAGGATGCGGAGAAATAGGAACACTTTTACACTGTTGGTAGGAGTGTAAATTAGTTCAACCATTGTGGAAGACAGTGTGGTGATTCCTCAAGGATCTAGAACCAGAAATACCATTTGACCCAGCAATCTAATTACCGGGTATATACCCAAAGGATTATAAATCATTCTGCTATAAAGACACACGCACACTTATGTTTATTGCAGCACTGTTCACAATACCAAAGACTTGGAACCAACCCAAGTGCCCATCAATGATAGACTGAATAAAGAAAATTTGGCACATATACAGCATAGAATACTATGCAGCCATAAAAAAGAATAAGTTTATGTCCTTTGCAGGGACATGGATGAAGCTGGAAACCATCATCCTCGGCAAACACTGTAACGGAAAGCCAAACACCTCATGTTCTCACTCATAAGTGGGAGGTGAACAATAAGAACACATGGACACAGGGAGGGGAACATCACACACTGGGGCCTGTGGGTGGGTTGGGGGCAAGGGGAGGGAGAGCATTAGGACAAATACCTAATGCGTGTGGAGGTTAAAACCTAGATGATGGGTTGATAGGTGTAGCAAACCACTATGGCACATGTATACCTATTTAACAAACCTGCATGTTCAGCACATCTATCACAGAACTTAAAATGAAATTGCTTTTATGGAAATAGAGTGTAGATGATGGTTACCAGAGGCTGGGAAGGGTAGTAGAAAAAAGGGAATAATAAAGGGTTGGTTAACGAGTAAAAAAAATATAGTTAGAAGGAAAAAGATCTAGTGTTGGGTAGCACAATTGGGTGACTAGTTAATAATATATATTTCAAAAAATAACTAGAAAAGTGGAGTTGGAATGTTCATAACACAAAGGATGAGAAATGCTTGAGGTGATGGATATTTCAGTTACCCTTATTTGATCATTACATATTGTATGCTTGTATCAAAATTTCACATGTACCCCATATATATGTACATTTATGTATCCATAAAAATTTAAAAGCCTGACTGATTTACCTGCAAAACATGTTCAGAGTCCAGCCATTTCTTATCTGCTACCACTGTGGACAGAGCCACTATCATATTTTTTTTTCACTCAAGTTGTCACAGCTAACTCGTTGGTTCCTCTGTATCTACTCTCTCCTCCCCTAGAATCCCCAGTGGCTTTCTATATTGGTGTAAAAGCTGAAGTCTTTACCTTGGCCTATGTGATACGTAGTCATCACTTCCCCACACTCTGCCACCCAAATGCTGTTACTCAAACACTAAGCTTTCTCCAATCCCAGGGCTGTTGCACTTACTGGTTCTTCTACCTGGAAACTTGCCCTAGACAAATGTCTTGCTAATATCCTTCAGTCCTTGCTCAAATACCACCTCAAGGAAATGTTCCCGTGAACTCCCTCTAAAACAGCAACTTGCCACTCTACATACCCAACTTCCCCTGTTTTATTTTTCTCCATTGTACATTTTATAAAGTATTTGTATGTCCATTTCTCCATGTATGCTGCATACAATATTTGTTCATGTGCTCCTCCTACCAACCCAACCCCATTAAAATGTAAGCCCCTCTGAGGGCAGTGGCTTAGTTTTGTTAGCAGTGCCTGGCATATAGTACATGCTTTTTAAAATATGTTGGATAGTTCCCTTCTCTTTATATCTACCACCATGTCAATGTTTGTCTGAAAATGTGAGTCATTGATTGCCCTAGGCAATTCAGAGTACAGTAGAGCTACCTCTCTGGATCTAGGTATTCTATTTATGTTAATAGAGTCTATAATGTCAACTTTTTTAAATGACTATAGTTAGGTTACAATATGCAACATTGTTGGGAAGAATTCAGATGCCCTTTGCAAAGAACCTGAAAAAAGTCTTTCCTGGATTTGAAATCACAACCCTAGGATCCTTAAAGAGGAGTGAGGAGCTAGATGAATTACTTTAGCCAATATGCTTTTACTAACTTCATTTATGCATGCACTTAAGAAATATTTCTATTTGTGCCTAACCTGCACAAAATACTGTGTGCTAGGCACTGATGGTGATATAAAAATAAAATGTAAGAGGAGCCTGTCGTAAAGGTTCTCACTGTCAAAGTGATCCACGTAAGTAATTGCAATACATGCTGAGAAATGGTAAGTGCCTTAAGAAAGATAGTGATTGTTCCGTTGTTCAGGAGGAGGAGAGATGGCTCATTTGACAGGAAAGTAAAAGCTGGATCTTAAAATAAGATTGGGACATGTTGAAATGGCTGGCTAGGATTTAAGCAGAAGGAAAAGCTTAAGCAAAAGAATGGATTTGGTAAGCACATTCAATTTGGCTGAAAGATAATATTCATAAAGAAAAATAATAAAAGGCGAAATATCAAGAAAGGTAGTTTACAGCCAAAATATGAAAAAAAAAATTAATGCCAGGCTGATAAGACCTATTGTATAGGAAAGTTAGAGTTATTGGAAGAATGTGACCAGGAAACAACATCATCAGTTCTGTGCTTTAGGCTAATTAATCAAGCGATTGTGAATAAAGGATACATATGGGAGAAAGCTGGAACCAAGGAATCCAGTTCAGAGTCCAGTGCCATAATCCAGCCAAAATCGAATAGAGGTTTGAATAGTGGAACAGCAATAAGAATACAAAGTAGAGAAAATGATAAGGAGATACAAAACTTGGCAATTGGTTGAATGGGCTCTGGATAATGATGCAAGGAAGGAGTAGGCAGCACTGGATGAGGTTTTTGAGCTTGGGTGCCTCATTGCAGAAATAGAACCTTTAGGAGCTTGGAAGAGCATTCTTGAGAGGAGTTTCACACATACTGCATCTGAGGTGCCAAAAGGTGTTGGAGATTGCAGTCTGCATGTAAAACAGGGAATGTGGGAGGCATCCACACACAGATGATCAATGAAATCCTGAGTGTGGGGGGAGGAAGTTGAGAGAAGAAACAATAAAAATGTGTCAATGTCACTACATTAAGAAAGTTCCTTGAGGTTTTTGAAGGTCAAGAGGGGGAGTCAGATGGACATAAAGATGGCAACAATAGACACTGGGGACAACTAGAGGGAGGATGGAGGAGAGCAAGGGTTGAAACTGTTGGATACTATGCTCAGTACCTAGGCGAAAATAACATTTTTACCAGAAACCTCAGCATCACACAATATAACCAGGTAACCTGCACATGTAACCCCTGAATCTAAAATGTTGAAAAGAGGGTAGGCACAGTAGCTCACGCCTATAATCTCAACACTTCAGGAGGCTGAGGTAGGAAGATCACTTAAGCTAAGTAGTTCAAGCCCAGCCTGTGCAATATAACAAGACCACATCTCTACAAAAAAATTAAAAATTAGCCAAGTGTGGTGGTGCACACCTGTAGTCCCTGCTACTCAGGAGGTGTAGGCAGTAGGCTTGCCTGAGCTCAGGTATTGAAAGCTGCAGTGAGCCAATGGCTCCACTGCACTCCAGCCTCAGTGACACAGCAAGACCTTTGTCCAAAAAAACAAACAAACAAAAGAAAAGTCACAGACTGGGAGAAAATATATACAAATCACACGTCTGATTTGTTTCTTGATTGTATAATAAACTCTTAAAACTCAACAATAAGAAAAGATAATTAAGTTTTTAAAAGGACAAAATACTTGGATATTTCACCAAAAATTATTTACAAACAACTAATCATATAAAAATAAGCTCAACATCATTACTCATTATGAGAGACAGGACTAGCTGGATTTCCTAGGCCGACTAAGAATTCCTAAGCCTAGCTGGGAAAGGTGACTGCAACTACCTTTAAACACGGGGCTTGTAACTCAGCTCACACCCAGTCAATCAGGTAGTAAAGAGGGCTCACTGAAATACAAATTAGGCTAAAGCAGGAGGTAAAGAAAGAGTCAAATCATATATCGCCTGAGAGCATGGGGGAGGGACAATGATCCGGATATAAACCCAGGCATTAAAGCAGGGAGTGGCAACTCTCTTTGGGTGCCCTCCCATTGTATGGGAGATGTGTTTTCACTCTATTAAATCTAGCACCTGCACACTCGTCTATGTTTGTTATGGCTCGAGCTGAGCTTTCGCTCGCTTTTCACCAGTGCTGTTTGCCACTGTCACCGACCTGCCACTGACTTCCACCCCTCCAGATCCGGCAGGGTGTCTGCTGCTTTTCTGATCCAGCGAGGCGCCCATTGCTGCTCCCGATTGGGCTAAAGGCTCGCCATTGTTCCTGCATGGCTAAGTGCCCGGGTTCGTCCTAGAACACTAGTAGCTGGGTTCCACGGTTCTCTTCTGTGACCCACGGTTTCTAATAGAGCTATAACATTCACCGCATGGCCCAAGGTTCCATTCCTTGGAATCCATGAGGCCCCCCAGTTCAGAGAACAAAAGGCTTGCTGCCGTCCTGGGAGCGGTGACCACCATCTTGGGAGCTCTAAGAACAAAGACCTGCCCGTAATAATTAGGGATATAGAAAATGAACAACACAATGCAATATCAGCACACCTCTATTTGGCCAAAATCGATAAAACTGACAATACCTGGTGAGGATGCGGGGCAACTAGAACTCATACATTGATGTTGAGAATGCGAAATGGCACAGACCCTTTGCAAATTAGTCAATTTCTTGCAAAGTTAAACATGCACTGACTAAATGGTCCAGCAATCTCACTCCTAGGTGTTTACTCAGGTGAAATGAAAATTTGTATTCACAATTTGTTGAATAAATTAATGAATGAATAATAAACGAGTGGAGCTATCATAATGTAAGATGACTAGATAATATCTAAAATTGCTGAAACAAAAAAATATATAAGCCTATTTTTGGAAAAACGAAGTAACTACCACAAGGAATAGTTAGAAGAGTTAAGAGACTGACTCTTTAAGCACAGGACAGATGGTCGGGAATGGTTAAAAGGGTCTGCTGCTTTTCATTGACCTTCCAGTACTATTGATTTTTTTTTTAACTATGTGAATATATTGCTTTCATAAAAATGTAAAAAGAGAAAGAGGAGTCAGAGAAAGAAAATGAATTGTCAGAAAAATTTGAAGTTTTATCAACTGAAATGCAGAAAAGATAAATTGTGCTTGCATTTTATTTTTGTTGTTCATTCCAAATATTTATGGATTAGACTAGCTGAAAGGAAGTAATTAAGAGACTCAATAGAAAACATTGCCAAGAATAAAAAATAATTTGAGTAAACAACGAAAAGTTTACAGGTTACTCTGTCACAAAATACTTTGTTAATTCACTACCCCACAGCAACACGCATCACCAAGGCTGGCTTCCGGAATGCTTTCTACCTGTAGCCGTTTTTGAACAATAGGTGATTGAGCTTTTAACAACACTGTTAGAATATAATGTAGTAGCGAGTTTTACCAGAGATGTTTAAGACTACCTGGCACAAGTCAATTTCATTGTATACATGTATATACACGAGGGAGGGCGATCTTACTCTAGAAAAAAACAGGTCTTCAGAAGTCTAGAACTTTAATAACCTTAAATCCAAATTATTCCCTAGGTCCATCTATAATGAGAAGGAAGAAATCTACACTTGCATTTCTTCCATCTTTGACATCTTTCTCATTTAAATCCTACTGTTCTTGATTTGTGTTGTTACCAACGTACTAGGTGCTGTGCATGACATAGAAACGTGTTTCCTTATATGTATGTACCAGCAGGCTCCTTCAAAAAATATGTGTGTGTATACTTAAATATATATATTATATAATATATTAAATATATTATATATAACATTTATATATAATATTTATAATATATATATTTATATAATATATAATATAAAGTCTTGGACTTATTTTCACCTAGCCTGGGGCATATTGTGGATAGTTTCAATCGACAAAACAGGCACTCTCTGGCCTAGGAGTGGAATCCATCCTCAATCTTCGCAGGCTCCTCACAATTCTACATTTGGAAGAAGTGTCCCTCTCCTTCCCTTTTCTTTTCCTTCTTTACTCAGCGTCAGCCCCCGCAGCCATCTCCTCCGACCCTTTTTGTCTACGTCCCAGCGTCGCGAACCACAGCGGCGGAGGTGGAGTGGGGAGAGGCGTTAGGCCGGGCGGCTAAAACGCGCCTTTAAAGTGGGGGAGAGATTGCGCGGAGCCCACGCGAGCCCTGGGACGCCGGAGACAACGAGGCTCTTGGGAAGGCGCGGAGCCCCGGGGAGCAGGGGATGTGCGCGTGGGCCGTCCCCGCAGGGTCTCCCCGCCTCCGCCACCTTTCTTGGGTGGCTCTCCGCCTCGTCCACCCTCCGAGGGCCGTTGGTACATTCCTAGTGACTCCAAGCGCTTAAAAGGGGCCCGGGAGGGTGACCCTCACAGATCTGAACCTGATTTGTGTGCGCGCCGCGTCTCTAACGAGCCCGGATCCACTGCGCTGCCAGGGGCGTGGGGGTGGGTCTCTTGCTGTCTCTGCGACGACATCCTTACGTTTTGGCATTCGAATGCTGGGTTTGTGCGTGTGCGTCTGCTTAGCGGTCTAGAGGGCTGTTAGGCTCCCTCGCCCCCAGCTCCTTGGCTCGCTCAGCTCCTCCACCGCAGCCCAGCAGTGAGACGCGCGCGCCGCCAGCTCCGCACGAGATGGAGCAGACCGAAGTGCTGAAGCCACGGACCCTGGCGGATCTGATCCGCATCCTGCACCAGCTCTTCGCTGGCAATGAGGTCAGTGTAGAGGAGGTGCAGGCCATCATGGAAGCCTACGAGAGCGACCCCACCGAGTGGGCAATGTACGCCAAGTTCGACCAGTACAGGTGAGCGCGGTGCAGCTTCAATGCCAGGCGGCGCCCACTCGCCCAGTCTGAGGAGGAATGGACGTGGGGGTCGCAACCCAAGGTGACTGGTTCGGGAAGCTCGGGCCGCGCAGCGTCCGCCGCTCGCCCACTCGCTGGCGAGCCGCGGGGCTGGCACGACTCGCTTGGGAATCCGCGGCCACAGCGCAGGCGGAAGGTGGATCCTACTGGCCTTGCTGGCCTCCGGCCGGGGACGGCGGGCAGGCGCCGGGAAGGGAGGCCACCGCGCGTCTGCGAGATTTTCTGTTCTCTTCTCTCCCGCAAACCGCTTTGCTTCTAAATCACCGGTACTCCTGCCCCTGGCCTCGGGAGCAGTGCCCACACTCCCAAGCCATCGTTAACCCCGGGCGCGGAGATGGGGAGAGACCGCACTCAGGTTCGGGCCTGCCTGGCACCTTAAGGAGCCGTCTGGCCGGACTAGCAGAGGGTGCTCCCAGGAGAGCACTACATCAGCCATCGGGAGAAGTGGGTGATGTTGAAGAAGACAAGTCACCCGCGTCAGTTCTCCATCACTGCGCCTTTGGTCGTCTGCAACCGGGCACTTTATAGCAGGCATTTTTACTCATGTGAAATAGCGTCTTGTGGCCGTCAGCTGCCACTACGCAATTTCTGCTGTTCCCTTTCCCAAACCAATTCAACTAACTTCCCCGACTGCGGGTTTATTCAAATCCACTGCCAGGTTTCGCAAATTAAATATTCGACCGTCTTTTTTTTCAGCCCCCAAATGATCTGATTTCTCTCATCTTTGATTCTGAGGATCTGTAATGTAAATTAAAGACCCCTACTTCCCAGATGTACTTGAGTGAGGTGCCCTGGTAAGCCGGCTTTTTTGCAGCCCCGGCTTGGTGATTAAGTCGAATCTCTCTACCAGTCCTCCGGGGCCAGAGGTAAAATTTAATCACCCCGAAGTGTGAGAGGTTCTACTTTTTCTGAGCAGGCAGTGCGTCAGTCTTTACGGTTTTTTGGGTTTAGGGTTAGGAGAAAGGGGTAAGTGAAAGAAAAGAATAAGGAAAGAGTAAGTTTGTTTTTCTTGGGAGCAGGTTCTTTTAGTCACTCTTTAAAATGTAGGATGTTTGGTAAAGTTTTGTTGGCATGGGCGGTTTCAACTGTATTTTAGGATTTGAAATAGAAAAAGTGAAGACCACTAAGGATCCCATTTTTCATACACAAGTGACTTGAGGAAATTCCTTTGGCTCCTGTCAGCTTAGTTCATGGTAGAGCCCTTCTGTAGCCGTGAAAGCTACCAGAGAGTCTAGCTTTTAAATTTTCTTGCGTTTGCTTCAGGTAATTGAAGACTTGTTATGGGACAGGTACTCTTCCAGACACTTGACACATATGAGGAATGGTAGGCAATGAAGGTGAGGAATGGTAGGCAATGAAGGTGAGGAATGGTAGGCAATGAAGGTGAGGAATGGTAGGCAAATGAAGAGGTTGAATGACTTGCACTAGGTCTTCTATGGAGTAGCGGCTCCAGGCTCCGGGGTTAGCATTATTGTTCAGAGCCTACACTCTAAACCACCATTAAACCAGGATAGGTTGTGACAGTTTTTAATCTTTAATCTTTAAAACAAGCGTATTTTCAAGGACCTTGAATTAGTCTTGACTGACAAACTCTAAGCCTTTTGAAGTGCAACAAGTTGGGTTGATTGGTCTCTTCACAGATATCTGAGGTACAGCTCATTAACATAATGGATGTAGTCCTGAGGGGGCAGTTGGGGGAAGACAGGAGATGGGAGAGAATTCAATTCTACAGTATTTTTTTGCATTAAATAGGTGCCTAGCACTGTGAAGGATTCTGTTCTCTGACTTTGGGAGGGCCAGTGCAGAAAAATCAAGACAGAATATGCTCCAGTGCGGGCCAGGCTGTGAATTCTTTGAAAGAAGCTGCAGAGAAGCAAGCAAGATTATCCTAAGACTTCTGGAGGAAGAATTAGGATCCTTCTGCAGGAACTCAGTTTACTGTGAATTGAAGGTTGTGTGCACAGCTTCTTGTTAGGTCATAAAGGCTACAAAGTAGGGAAAACAGAGGCTAAAAAGCACTTACTAAGTAACTCC
The DNA here is from genome assembly GCF_009828535.3 of Hylobates moloch. Taxonomy (NCBI): domain Eukaryota; kingdom Metazoa; phylum Chordata; class Mammalia; order Primates; family Hylobatidae; genus Hylobates; species Hylobates moloch. The sequence goes on from NW_026652281.1 coordinate 32,809,037, forward strand.
CTCAAGGATCATGCTCTTCAGGCACCTCGGGGTGGGGAGGAATGGGACAGGATGGAAGGGGCATGCTGGACAAGAGTTAACTGATGACCAAGGGGGAAAAAAAAACTCCCGAAAAATGGAGTAAAGACCCCTTTTCTTTAACATGACAGTCTAAATGAATGTCATAATTATGAAACTTTGCTAACTAGATGCTGACAACAGTACACCTTGGACCAATAGAAACTTTGACGTTGATTTTGCTTTTTTCATGGTCGTGGTCGTGGTTTGCAGTTTGTTGTTGGTGGTGGCAGTGGTGGTGGTTGGTTGTGGTGTGTGTGTCTGTGTGTATGTGTTTGCCAGTTACTGGTTTCTCCTAATTGTAAGAGGTTTAGAGGGTTCTTTACTTCAGTAATGTAGTCTTCTTTGTTCTGGTACTTAGATCAACCCCCACGGTATTTGTGGAAGACTTTTCATTATAAGGGCTTTTGAATGTGGTTTGTGTCTAGGCTTTAGTAAAACTAAGAATTCTAGAACAGCTATTTAATGAAACCTTGTTTCTCAAGTCCTGATTTAGCTACAGGCAGAAAATAGAAACAAAACAAAACAAAACAAACCAAACAAACAAACAAACAAACAAAAACGATAGCAACATTCTTGCCTGAACCAGTAATGCACTTTGGAAATACTTCTCTGAGAAACTTACTCCATCAGTTTGAGGCTGTCACATTGAGAAACATGCAATTTCGGTTTTTTTTCCTGTTATTTTTCCCGTGCCATTAATTAAAACTGAGCAGCTACCTCTGTAAATGCAGCAGTTCAAAATGAACTGAGAAAAAGGATTTTTCATTTGTGTTGGATTTCTAATTAGAAAACTGCATTCAAAGTTGCTTAGAGGTAGAAATGTTAACATTTGTGAATAAATGGTACTTGGTGACACACTTAGTTTTTCCAGTGCTTGTTTCAGCAACCAAATTAAAACTTCTGAGTATATTGGTTTTTTTTTTTTTTTTAGGTATACCCGAAATCTTGTGGATCAAGGAAATGGAAAATTTAATCTGATGATTCTCTGTTGGGGTGAAGGACATGGCAGGTAAAATAACTATTCATTCACAGGTATTTATTAGAGCATGTTTTCTAGCATATGAAAAATATAGTACCAGGCTAGCCACAGCCACAGTAACAAATCTCTTTTTTTTTTTTTTTTTTTTTTTTTTGAGATGGCGGTTTGCTCTTGTTGCCCAGGCTGGAGTGCAATGGCATGATCTCAGCTCACTGCAACCTCCGCCTCCCGGGTTCAAGTGATTCTCCTGCCTTAGCCTCCTGAGTAGCTGGGATTACAGCCATGCACCACCATGCCTGGCTAATTTTGTATTTTTAGTAGAAATGGGGTTTCACCATGTTGCTTAGGCTGGTCTCGAACTCCTGACCTCAGGTGATCCACTCACCTCGGCATCCCAAAGTGCTGGGATTACAGGTATGAGCCACCACTCCCAGCCCTCATTTTCTAATTACTTGTTCACAATGTTCCCTTATCCCAACAAAAATTATCAATGGAATTAGCACAGGGCATTCAGGCATACACCACATATATTAAAACCAGCCCCCAAAATGAATAGTAAATCAAAGAAGGTAAGTAACCCCCTTAAGTTAACCATACTCTGTTTTCTGTGCAGTTAACTTTTATGTGAAATTGTGTTTACACTTGACATTTGTGGTGTTTGAGGTGTGTAAACAATCGTGGGACCAAAGACCAAAGGATGGAGATTTGAAGCTAGAAAAGCATTGCAAATTCAGAAAATTTCTTTCTACTTCAAGTTAATTCTTTAGTTTCTTTACTGAAAACGCAACTTATACTGATTCTTTGAAACTTAGCTCTTTAATTTGTCTTTAGTTTCATGTTTGACAGTCTTATTATCAACTAAGTATTACTATCTTTTGAAACATATCTTTCTCAGTCTATTGAGAATGGTAAAAGCAATAATTTAGATCCATCTTTATGAAAGGAAACATGAATTTGTCAGTGTTTAGAAAGTTAGGTCTGTAGAGTGCATTTATTTACTCGTATGGAATGAAGTGTTTCCATTCATTCTCTCAATATTTTTGAAAGCACATTATGTCCGGAGTGGGACTAGGCTCTGTGGATTTAGGAAACAAATTCTTTTTATGGTACATATATAGATTAATACAATTCAATATATGAAATGAATACCCAAAATGTATATAGATACATATATTTTAATTAACCCTGTAACCAAGACTGCTTCATATACTTAAATACTATTTACTCCGAGATTGCATAAATAAATCCTTTGTTTCCTCAAATCCAATTAACTTTTTCCCACCAATGTTGGAAGGTAATCACAGGTAGAGCACTCTAAATTGACAGAATGTTAACATTTTATATACAGTGTAACTTTAGGATGGTAATACACATATAGATACCTTCTCTCCCACAGCTCCCCAAAGGAAGGAGAAAAGACGAAAGCCTTGGGGAAAAAACATTAAATGTTAAGTGGATCTTCTCAGTGTGGTACAATTACTATGGATGATTGTCTTAATCCTTTCTAAAATTTCTCTAATGTGCTTTCATAATCAAATTCTAGCCCAGTTTAAGTGAGTTATATGTATTTGGGGGAAGATAAAATGTTACTGATTTTGTGTTTCTGTTATCAAAGTAGTATAACAAAGTTTAAAAAAACTGTTCTTTAGTAGGGGTATGCATCAAAATTGTACCTTTTATATGAATTGATATAGATGAGATATTATTACTTCACCCTGAACATTGTTGAACTGTAAATTGATAACATTTAAAAAATTCAGCTGAAATGGATTTTGGCTGGGGAGATGGCTTATTGACAGTGTGCCGGTGTCGGTTCTGGGAAGACTGTTACTGCAGGTCTGGATACTAGACCATCTACTGAGTTCGGTTGTCATTTTGTGTACATATAGCAGTATTCATGATCATACCAACTCCCACTGCTTTCTGAAGATGCTACAGGGAAATCTAAAGGAGACATTATTTGCCTGGCCTGACAAAAAATCCAATGAGATGGTCAAGAAGTCTGAAAGAGTCTTGAGGGAAAACCAGTGTGCCTACATCAATGGTAACATCTTACTCTTTTTCTAAGGGCAAGTGGGAAGAACCATGACTTTTCGTCTGAAATATTGACACTTTTTATGCAGTAGAACCTGGATCATGAGTCATGATTTAAAATACTTGGGAAATGACTTAAACATAGCAGGTTTTGTTTTTTAAGCCTTTGCATCTTGGTTGGAATCACTTATTGAAAAGATATGCATGCAGATAGTATCCACTGAAAAGTCATTTACTTGCCAAGACTTAAGACAGTTAAAATAAAATATGAATTTACTTCAGTGGAGTCTTTCAACGAAAGAGATCAAGTTGGAAACATTAGCCTTGTGTTAGAAAATAGAACAAAATGTTCTGTAACTAATTAAGAATGCTAGCTAGTGTCTGTTTTTCTAAAATACATATAGCATACCTAAAAAGTATCCTCCAGGGAAATTTTACAAAGCACGTTGTTGGCCAGTGATTTATACATATCTTACCAAGAATTCATTATCTTTTCTAAATGGGATATGGGATAGCCAGATACTTTTCAAGAGAGGCAGTGATTAACTTCCATATTCCTAAAAGGAATAGTAACTTTCCAAAAAGCTCACTAAAATGTACATGAGACAGATAGTTTTTTATTCCCATTTACATAGGAGGTTGCCAACACATAGGAAGATTAAACAATTTGTCCAAGGTCACTCAGCTTTTAAGTGGCAGCCAGAATTTGAACCTAAGCAATTTGATTCAAAAACCTATGCTCTTCATCAGCATGTACCCCACCTATATAAAGTATTATAGAGCTTTGGGGGATTTTTTTTTTGTCAAAGCAAGTTTTTCTTCTTCATAATCTTACTGGGCTCGATATTTGGCCTATATGCAAGTCACTTGCAAAGATCAGATGGTGTGGGAAGTTGTCCCTCATTCACATAACAGAAGGATGCTAGTTTCCTATGTGGCAGGAAGCTCTGGATCATTTACCCAAATAATGTGAGGGTTGCTATCTGTAAGGCACACCAGATTTCCAAGAAAATTCTGTTGTCTATACATTCACACTAAAGCCACATACCTTTCAGAATAATTACTTTCAGCTGGAGTCAGAGTGCTTGTGAAAATAGATCAGATCTTTAAGAATAGGTAAGCTTTTTCAAGGGTCTTCAATGCAAAAGCCTATAGAATCCCAACAGATAAGGAAGTGGTATACATCAGGGATAAAGCTGTGGTGAGGCCTGGTATGAACTGGAGTATACAAGCCTCATATTAAGGTGACAGCAGTGGCCATCCAGCTCCAGTGAGATCAACCTGGTTTCTTTTTCCATAGAAGTTGGAAATTCTGGGTTTTATATGAAATTTTGCCAATTAGTAAAATATTGGGTGGAGTATGTTAATTATTTCTGTAGACTAATTACCCAAATAACTTAAAAGCCACAAATTTTCAACTTCTGATTCTTACAGATGCAGGAGTAGGGGTGGAGATGGATAGTGATCAGGGGGAAAGGATGTTGCAAGTACAAGGAAGAGCACAAGTGAAGGTACAATTGTTGTAAAAAATGGAAACTCTTCAAGCATTGGGGGAAGGAAAGAAAGAATGATTTTGGTCAGTGGATTAGCAGGAGAGTAAAGTGAGCTCAGGGTATGGGCCTGCAAGACCAGCTAAAAGTAAGGACTTTCTTTGGTCAGCAGAGTTGTAATTGGGAATATCTTGATCGATTTGGTAGCAGCATGCAACATAGGGTGGAGGAGAAGGGAGGACTGGGGCCAGGAGACCAAGTTGCCTATTGTAATGAGCAAAAGGTCGACAGGGCCTGACCTAACTGTCCTTCATAAATATCCCCAAGAAAAGTCCAGTATTACTGTGACAGAGGGTACACCATGACCATAAAGGAAAAAGAAGTCAATATCAAAATATAATAATAATGCCTGGATTATTAATAGGAGCTTCTCTAAAGGATGGGTGACTTGTTTTTGCAGGGTCTTTGCTTGCAGGATTGTCAGCATGCATTAGATGATGCATGGACCTGCAGTGTTGAATATTTGTTCAAAACTGTGCTTTAGCCAGTATATTATGAACGGAACAAGCTACAGGATCAAAGAATTTGCAGATCTCAGAATTAGGCACCAGTTTTAGAAATAAGGAAAATGAAAGATCCTAGAAGGTGTGACTTGTTCAAAGATAGCTTCGCTAATTACCTAGAAGTAGAACTTAAGTCTTCTGGTTCTATGCTTCATTCTTCTTTATGATGTGCACTCATGGAGCTAGATTATAAAGAAGAAAGCACAAAGCCACATGGGGTGCCTACATTAGTTATGCTAAATTCATTACTTGATTAATCCCTGAAACTTTCTTGTAACTGTGTAAGTTTATTAACATTTTTTAATTGAGTATTTCATCTTGTTTTTTTGTTGTGTGTGTGTGTGTGTGTGTGTATGTGTTTTTTTTTTTTTTTTTTTAATCTTCTTGAAGATCTCTCTCCCAGGGCCTCTTGACTGCTTCAGCACAGATTCGTTGATCTCTAGGCCAGGGGTGAGCTGTGATCCTGAGATTCCTTACAATGTAAGGCTTACATTCTCTCAAGCTTTTCCTTTGCTATTTCCTGTGGCTGGATCCCCTCTTTACTGATCTCATGATTTTTTTTTCATTCTTGGCTTATGCCCTTGTTTTGGTGGAGCATATGCTCCAATGGCTCTACAAGAAAGGATTCATGGAAGGTAAATTTTTCAGATGCTATATATTTAAAAATCTCTATATTCAACTCTTACAACTTGATTGATAATTTAGCTAGGTTATGGATTATCACCTGATAAACATCTTCCCTCAGAACCATGAGGGTAATTCCTTTGTCTTTTAGTTTCTAGTGTTCTTATCAAAAGCCTAGGGCTGGCCGGGTCACCACCTGTAATGCCAGCACTTTGGGAGGCTAAGATGGAAGAATTGCTTGAGCCCAGGAGTTCAAGAACAGCCTGGACAACATGTTGAAACCCCATCTCCACCAAAAACACAAAAATTAGCTGGGCATGGTGGCAGGTGCCTGTAGTCCCAGGTACTTGGGAAGCTGAGTGGGAGGATCACTTGAGCCCGGGAGGTGGAGGCTGTAATGAGCCAAGATCCCACTGCTATACTTCAGCCTGGACAGCAGAATGAGACCCTGTTTTTTTTTTTTTTAAAAAAAACCTGGGCCCATTCTGATTTTTGAATCTTTCTATTTTCTTTCTAGAAACTTTTGGGATCTTCTCTTTTGGTGCCTTCTCTCTATCCTCAGTATTCTGAAATTTCACAGTGATATATCTTGTTTGATGACTCATTCTTTGTGCTGGGTACTCAGTGGGTTTTTAAATCTGGGAATTCGTGTCCTTCAACTCAGGAAAACATTGACAGATTATTTCTTTGGATTTTTTTTTTAATTCTGTTTCTGAAACTCCTATTTAGATATTAAATCTCTTGAACTGTTCCTCTTTTTTTTCTCTTTCTTTTCTATTTTCCGTCTTTGTCCTTTTGTTCTTTGAGTCTTCCTCAGCATTTCCTGCCAGCCCTTTTCTGGTTTCTGTTTCTTCAACCTCTTTTTGTTTTATGGTCCCTTTCATGGTATTTTCTCTTATTTCTGGACAAACATTAATGATAGGTTTTCGAACACTTCCCCTGAGTAGTCTCTGTTGCAGCCTGCTTTTTTGTTTGCTCTGACCTCTGTCTTTCATACTAGAGGCCTTGCTCAAATGTCTGATGACCTTGGCAATCTGCTAATATTTACAAACCAAGAACAAAAAATTTAACTGGTAACCTTGAACATGAGTGGCGCTTGTCAACTGGATTTCACTTTTTGATAGTCTGGCAGAGCCTTTTTCTTCAGGAACTTCCAGTGACAGTATCTTTAAAGCTTTTTTCTTGAGCCAATCGGATTCTCTGAGAAGCTGCTTCCTATCTTCTGCCTGGAAAGAAAAATCTTGTCTGGCAGCATTCTCGCACCTAGGTGATGACTAAAGCAGGGATTTTTACCATTCAGTATGGAAGCTTTTGTTTAATTCACCTGTTTTTCACCTGATTTCCATCAGTCCCAAGTTGATCTCTTACACTCTTTCTAGAGACTAAACCTTAGTCTGCTGCTGAAAAAAAAGAAGAGAGAGAATTGGTAAAAGGGTTGTGAGACTCTACTTCTTAAACAGGCTTTAAACCAGTTCTTATATTTAGAGCCCTATCTTTACCCTCATTTCCAGAAGTACCTGGTGCTGTCAATTCCTGTGCTATTTGGAGTTTCAAGATATAAATCAGATTATTTCTTGGTTTTCCCCATGGGTAGCTTAGGATTTAGCTTTCTCTGCTCTGTAAAGCTATCCGTCTTACTTTCTAAGCTTTCAAATTTTTGTTAGTGTTTTCTCTTTCCCTATTTTGTCTTTGTATATTGATGTCTTTTTTATTTTTTTACTGCCATTGGAGAGGGTTTTCAGGAAGGAGCAGAGGCTAATGCATGTGTGTCACTTACTATCTTTAACTGCAAGTTCAATTCTAGTTAATATCTATTCCGTTTGCATCACAATTGATTCATGATCTCAGATGACTCACAGAGATTTTACCTACAGCTGTTGTCTAGGTTTATCTATTTTTCCTTCTCGGATATTGTTTAGATTCCATTGGCTTACATCGAGTAGAGAACATCAGCCATACGGAACCTGCCGTGAGCCTTCACTTGTACAGTCCACCTTTTGATACGTGCCATGCCTTTGATCAAAGAACAGGACATAAAAACAAAGTCACAATGACATTCCATAGTAAATTTGGAATCAGAACTCCAAATGTGAGTATAATTTCTTCTAGGTTTAAATGCTGTGTAGGTTGGCACTGTTACACCGCATGTATGCAAAGAATGAGATGAGTCTTAATTCATGGATAAGGCCCAATATATCTTGATTGTTTTATTTAACTTTAGAGACTATCTTTTCAATTTATTTTTAAAAACTTATTATGTTAGATCCAAAGATTATTTGAGAAACTTCAAAATGTCTGCTTGTTTTTAAAGAAAATGTTTTCATTTACTTGGGAAATAAGAGTGAAAACTATTATTTGATATAACTGTTACTGCCATGACTTACTATTCATAGGTCTAATTTGCTGGGCCAACAGGAATAAGTTGCACAGTTAAAGTTTGTAAAGGTTATTCTGATAATATAACTAAAGAAAATTGTCTGTTTCGTTTGCCAAGGTTGCTTATTCTTAGAGTTGTTATGCCATGTATACCACAAATAAGAATAGACTATACTAACATGTTCCTCCTTGAGAAACAAGCATTTCCTACTAAAAATAAAAAGGCAACCAACACTAATACAGCAGGGCAGTCTTCTACCTCTGAAATAAGTTTGTCATTTAGAGGAATAGTCTTTATTTAATTATCAGAATATCCAGAAATAGACAATGTGTGAAATTGGAGACCAAAACAATCTTTATGAGTCTTAATGAAAGCACAGCCTCTGAGGGAAGCCAGGGCAGAATTTTCTCATTATTGCCCCACTTTGTCTTTATCATCCACATTCCAAACCCTAAGAGATATTCTTATTGCAGGAAAAACAACAAGGCTCCCTTGCCCTTGCTGAGTTTTCATACACTGCTACAAAAGCAGAAGTATTTAGAATGAGTCAAAATGTCTTTTGTAAAGATTCTTACACAGCTTTCTTTTTTTCCCTTTTTTACAGGCAACTTCGGGCTCGCTGGAGAACAACTAAGGAGCACCAAACCCTCTGAGGTTTTACTTTAAGGCTCGCTGTATGTTTGCCTTGGACAAAAAGGCTACCTACCACGTGCTATCCAGTAATATACTTAAATAAGCCAATACTTAGATCTACTGTAAGGCAGATGCTAATTATAAGGCATTAAGTAAGCAAATAGTGCCCTCGGCTACTGCAGAAGAAAAGTCCCACTGAGGAAAAGAAAGTCCTGTGATTTTTAAAGGCAAGTTGTCAAGTGCTCTCATAGTTCTATCCTCTAATTCCATTAAATCCATACTAGGAGCATCAGTGAGGGTTTTCATAGCTTTTGGAAATACTTTGGTCTCTGAACTGTAATTAGCAAGAAGTAAAAACAGAAACGTCAAACATCAAATGTTTGCTTTGTTACCTGGAGGACTAAATGTAGATGTCTTTAGTATACTTTGTATGTTCTTAATATTGCAAGATAATTTTGTGAATCTGTAGATTTTATTTTTTCAGTCTTACCTTACAAATTTCTTTTCTATGAATAATAGAGGAACTTACGGCACTCTGCCGTTTGGTAATGAAAGGAAGTGCAGAGGATTTAGAAAAGTACATGCTCCCCAGACCACAACAAACCAAAACGTAAACTCATGTCTGCATCCCATGGTCGTAGTCAAAGATTTTATATTGCTAAAATTGCCAAATAATTTTAATAAAGTGGATTTGAACACAATTTGAAGTTGTGTTTCTGATTAACATGATACAAACTTCACATAAATCAATTTCTTAGATCTAGATATACGAAAGCACCATGACAAATTTTTTTTTTTTTTTTTTTGAGACGAAGTCTCGCTCTTTCGCCTAAGCCAGAGTGCAGTGGCGCTATCTCGGCTCACTGCAAGCTCCGCCTCCCGGGTTCACGCCATTTTCCTCCCTCAGCCTCCTGAGTAGCTGGGACTACAGGCACCTGCCACCGCGCCCAGCTAATTTTTTGTATTTTTAGTAGAGACGGGGTTTCACCGTGTTAGCCAGGCTGGTCTTGATCTCCTGACCTCGTGATCCGCCCGCCTTGGTCTCCCAAAGTGCTGGGATTACAGGCATGAGCCACTGCACCCAGCCGACAAATGCTTTTATGATGTAAGAATATGAGAGAGCCAAAAAACATTCAAAAACAACTTAACCTTTTTGGACTTAATTAATATCTTCACTAATTGGTCAGAGACACCAACCTGAGAGCTTCTGGCTGTAGTGTGGCTCGGATATGGTGAGTTTTGCCTGAAAATTGTGTGTCTATATCTGTATGTGTTTAAATGTGGATTGGTTTTCAACATTTAAAAACTGGAGATTTCATAGAAGTTGAGGGATTCTAGCCGCTCAAAATTTGAATTATCTAGAACACTTGGTCTGCACTGTGTTTTTATTGGTATTAGTTGGCTAGGCTAGGGTTTGCCTCTTAAATGGGCCGGCCCTCCAATCTGCTGCAGTCCCAAACTCACCTGTTTCCATTATTTGTTACCTGTAAAGCCTGTATATGCATTCGAGTTTGGGCTTCCTGCTCTAAGCACCTTTTTAAGGAATATCGATCATAATCTTAGAGCTTATTAATTCTGGGAATTTAGTTAGCAAAGTCCTTTAAAAATAGTTTCTGTGTAGCTCATTGGTTATATTGTTTATATATCTCATATTAGTATTAACGTGTTAGCTTCCTCTCTCATCCTTTGGAAAGATATTAACACTTATTGAATGCTTACTATGTATTAGGTATTGTTATAAGTTGTTTGAGCCTACTAATAATTCTGAAAAGTAACCTTAATGAATTGGTATATTTCTGCTGCTGTATGTAGCACATTATCACAAACTTAGAGGGTTAAAGCAATGCAGATGTATTATTCTATAGCCCTGCAGGTCAGAAGTCTGTTTCACAGCACTAGAATCAGTATTGTAAGGGCTACACTCTTTCTGTAGGCTGCACAGTATCTGTTTTCTTGTTTTGTGGGTTTCTTTTTCCCTCAGCTCCTAAAGACTGTCCAGTATCCCTTGACTAGAACATCCTTCCTGCATCTTCAAAGCCAGCAATGGCGGATTTAGTCCTTCTTCTACATCTCATTTACTTCCTTTTTCTACTTTGAGGAACTAGACAATGTCTCCATCTCAACATTGTGTCCTTGGTCACATCTGAGAAGTTGTTTTGTTTTTGGCCACATGAAATAACATTTCTAGGTTCTGAGTATTAGATATGAGTGCCTTTGGAAGGCCTTTCTCCTGATCACAGAGTTACATCCCATTACAATATCAACTGAGAAGTCCAGAACCCTTATCCATATATCATTATCTAAATTAGGTATGAGAGAGGCTCTTTTTACCATCCATCCTAGGACACAGTTCCTCTCTATATATACACATATTCAGCATGGTTGAGAAACTCGCCAAAAGGTATCTAGCCAAAATATTACAGTGCTAGCATTGAAGCCAAGATTTGATCTCAAGCAATCATCCTCTAAAACTCATTCTCTTTATATTTAGGCCTTTCGAGGTAAAAGAAGGCTGGGCCACTTCTTATTTTTTTTGTATCCCATTATAACAAAAAGCAAAATTATGGTATAGTTACATGTTTTATACATATACATAAGTGCTTAATAAATAGCACCGTTAACACACATAAATGATGTAGTACCCTATGTATGACAGTGATGGTCAAATGTAAATGTGAAGAACTTTGTGCATGTGAAGCTCAATCTAGATGGCCTCACCACCCTCCCTGCCTCCGTGATTGGCCTGCTCCCTCCAGCCTATAACAACATTTATGCAGGAGCCAACTTACTGCTTCTCCCAGAGCTTACTGTTTGCTTGGGTCACTGGGATGTTTGCACATAAGCAAGGCAGTGATGGCATCAAGGGCTCAAGAGCACTTTGTAGGAGTGAGAAGGAATATTGAGGGCTGGAATCATACTGTTTGCTAAAGTGTAGGAGGGATGTAAAAGGGAGTGGAGTCCTGAGGGTAGAAGAGGAGTAGCCCTAAAGTGAGGAGACAGGTGGCCAATCACCCCATAGTACTCAGTGCCTCCAATCTTACCTGCAGCAGGAGCTTGGCACTGTGGCTCCCTCTGCCTAGAATGTCCTTTATGTGGCTGGCTCATTCTTGCCCATCAGGTTTCAGTTCAGATGCCATCTTCTCAGAGAGGAATTTCCCAATCGCACTATGTAACAGTGAAATCTCTAAGCACTCTCTGAAGCACTTACGGTTATCTGAAAGTGTCATTTCTTTTTTCTCTCCTTTATTGTCTAAATCCTAGTAATAGGATGCAAGCCCCCATAAGAGGAGAGACATTGTGTTATTTGCTACTTTATATCCTGAGTGTTTGGACTATACCTGACACATAGTAAGTGTTCAATATTTATGAAAGGAATGAAAAAATCCTCAATCTCCTTACATGATAATCTTGTACTAACACACGGATGCTTTGGTGTTTTCTGTGTGCCACCAAATCAAATGTGCCATGTTATTTTTATTAAGGATGGAAATTCTAAGGATCATTTTCTTAAGCCACAGACTTCTTTTGTAAAGCTGATTCAGAGACTTATCTTGGTGTGGATTCATGAATCATGTACTCACACAATCTTTTTGATGAACAAAGCGTTTTTACATCTGTTCCAAGGAAGGGGACAGAATTAATTACCCTATTTAACAATGGTACTTAGCCTTTTTAAAAATTATTATTATGGATCACTTTGAAAATCTCTGAATGCTAAAGAACTTATCTCCTAAAAGGGGACACGCAACAAATTTGCATGCAATTTCAGAAAAGATTCATGGAGTCTCTGAAGGCCTCTAGGGCCCCTCTTGAAAAAGCTCTGCCATATATGAGCCAAGGTTTGTGGGAAATGGTGGCTATTTGACTTCATTTTCTGAGATTAGCTGGGCAACTAGTTAACCTTTTAAAGGTTACAATGAGTTATCTAAGGTTTCCGGGAAACACCGGGCATGAGCTACCTTGTCCAAGGCACGTCAGCACATTTCACAAGATCTGTTCTCTTTTTTCTAAAGACATGAAGGACATTTCAAACTTTCACAATTTTATTTATCCAGCTGATAGATGTTTTCTTTAGAAAACAAAAGTGTGTGGGAGAATGGCATAAGCCAGACAAAGAACAAATATTTTATGATTCCATTTGTACAAGGTACCTAGAATAGGCAAATTCATCAGAAGTAGAACAGAGGTTACCAAGGGCCTGGAGGGAGGGAGAATGGGGAGTTATTGTTTAATGGCTAAAGAGCTTTTGGTGGGAATACTAAAAATTTGGTGGGTATAGATAGTGGTGATGGGTACACAGCACTCTGAATCTATTTAATGCCACTGAATTGCACATTTACAAATGATTAACTGTATTTTCCCATGATAAAAAATTATTTCTGTAAAAAGTATATATGGGAAAAAAGTGTGTTCATGTGTGTATGTGTTGGTATAGGTAAGACACACCGATCATAGCAAAGTCTAAAATGCTAAAATGTGAGAAACCATTTTATGAAAAACATAATGTGAGAAGTCTCCTTCCTAACCCCAAGCACTTCATTTCCCTCCCTAAAAGTAGCCAATATTATCACTTCCTTGTGTTTCCTCATTTATTTTTTCCCATTTTTTATACACAGGGTAGCATTCTGAAGTCAATGTTGAGAACGTACAAGGAGATCTTTCCATATCAAGATACAAACAGCTTCTTTATTCTTTTGTACTGATGGCTGTATGCTAGCCCATTGGATGAATGTACCATAGTTCCATTAACTAGCCCTCTACTGATGGACTTTTCAGTAATTTCCAGCCTTTTATAGTTGCAAGCAATTCTGCAATGAATAACCGTGTGCATAATGTCATTTCACAAATGTCAGTTGACATATTTCTTTATTGCAAAACAAGCAAGATAACAGGGCCCAGGAAATGAGGTAACAGCAGAAAGTCACAGCCAACTACCCTGCTTGAAGGCTTCCCTTTAGTGCACAGTCTGCAGCTCCATGTCTTGGCTCTTCAATTCAGCCATTTCCACTCTGTTCACTGGCCTACTGTATTCACGTGAAGCTCCAAAGCTATCAGAAGTTTGACACTCATAGACAGAGTATATACCACAACCAAGAAAGCTCTAGGGCCCCTGTTAGTAAGAAAAGTCACAATCTAGTCATGATCAATTTAGGATTCAGCCCCACTATAGGAGAGTTGAGGCATTCCTGATGTTTGTTTTTGTTTTTTATGATTGTGCTTTCTGTGCAGTTGAAGGAGTTGTAATAGCTTTCTGGGCTGTTTGAAAATATGCCTCACCTGTTGCTTACTGAGGGGCATTTGGTGAATTTTTTGAATAATTCACACAGAGACATCAACTGTGAGAGACTGACTCTCCCTCAGTAATCTGAGGGACATTCTTATATGAGCTCAAGGAAGTGGTTATCTACTTAAAATATCTGTATCTAAATATCCACATACTAGGGTACTCTGTGTAATGTTTGCCTAAAAGCATCGCCAGACCAGTTCCTTGCTCATGAGGGATAGATATATTACAGAACTAGAAAGCAAATTAATGCAAATAAAGATGGATTAGCCTTTAATGCCAAGATCCCTGCTAGGCATGTCATAGAATAAAGAAAAAGTGTCATTACAACAGTAGATGACTGCAAGGCACCTTGCAGTGAAAGCTGTATGATTATAATTAGTGAAACAAGTGTTTTGATAAGTGAAGAAACTAAAGCAGAGGAGCTAACCAATGGATCTGAGCAACCTTGTGCTGGTATAGACTCATACAGCCCAATTAGAGCTGATATTCGGGAATTTTGCAAGCAAATTGGTAGGTTGAAATTGACTATAATGATGGAATTTCTACTGCGGAAATTAGTCAACGCTACAAATTAGGGTATTTTTATTCCCTCAGAGAAGCTTTTGTTAAACATGTGCCAGCACATTGTTATAGCTAAGGTTATTCAACCAATTCAGAGTAAAAACAAGATTTGCTTGAGCAACTTAAATATACATTTTTAGGTTGGGCGAGGCGGCTTACGTCTGTAATACCAGCACTTTGGGAGGCCAAGATGGGTGGATCACCTGAGGTCAGGAGTTCGAGAGCAGACCAGCCTCGAGATGGCGAAACCCCGTCTCTACTAAAAATACAAAAATTAGCCGAGTGTGGTGGCATACGCCTGTAATCTCAGTTACTCAGGAGGCTGAGGCAGGAGAATCACTTGAACCCAGGAGACAAAGGTTGCACTGAGCCCAGATTGTGCCTGACACTGCCCTCCAGCCTGGGCAACAGAGTGAGGCTCCAACTCAAAAAAAAAAAAATTATGTATATACTTTTTTTATGCTTTCATTTGTACTGGACTTCTAAATTTTAAAATATCTTTTGCATATATATTTGTTATTGTCACTTCAGAGAAATAGATCCTTTAAGGAAAGATCTATTTCTTAAGTAGATATTATTTCTCCCTGCTCCATTTCAGCAGTGAGAACACTCAGCCACACATACATGAAATGTTTTGCCCAAGGACACACAGCTTCATAATGGAAAAAACAAAATAGACATCAATTCTGCCCAGGACTTTGGACCTTTGACAAAAAAGAAAAACTATTAAGCAGGGACAGAAAGTAAACAATGTGGCCAACGCAATTCTGATTATGATTTTCCTGTTTGATACCTGTCGACTGGTTTCTGACTTCACAGTTTACAAAATATATTTATGAGATACTCAGGCCCAGTGGAATAGATAGTAGTTTTCTTTTTCCTGAATAGATCCAACTAATGATTGCGTCATAGCAGAGGCTGAGACTGGGCTTTGCTTATTCCTACTTATTTGACAGGGCATAGGTGATCAACTTTGGGGACCATGTTCTGGCTATATTCCGTTGCACCAGACCAGTATTCCAGTTGTTTCAGTTAGGGCTTGCTCAGTTGCAAGTGACAAAATGTGACCCAAACTGACCTGAACAAAGCAAGCTCATGTTACCGTAAAGTTCAAGCGTAAGTAATCAGGCAAGCATGTGCCAAGGAGTTCAAACAGCTTATTAGGACTCTTTCATGCTCTCCATATTTCCTGATCCTAAAGTCTACCTGTGTGTGTTAAGATGACTCCCCAAACCTGCAGGTTTATGACGCAAACTCTCTATTTCAATTTTGGCAAGATAAGGGGTCATTTATTCAGACTCTTTCCATAGGTGTTGAAAGGAATTTAGCTTTATGGGTGCTGAGTGCATCAATGACTATCCCCGACCCATTCACTATGGCCAACAGGGTGTGATCTCTGGAGTCGAAGATGGAACCAATTCCGCCAAATCATATTTGTTGAATGTATGAATAAAAGGATAAAATGAAGAATTATAGCAACCAAATGGCCATCACCTTTTTACCCTTGATAGCACTATTTTTTTTTTGAGACAGGCTCTCACTCTTTCTCACTCTTTTGCCCAGGCTGGAGTGCAGTGACAGGATCACAGCTCACTGAAGCCTCACCCTCCCAGGCTCAAGCAATCCTCCTGCTTCAGCTTCCAGCGTAGCTGGGATCACATGCCACCAGGCCTGGCTATTTTTTTTTTTTTAAAGGTCATGTCTCACCATGTTGCCCAGGCTTGTTTTGAACTCCTGGGCAAAAGCCATCCTCCTGCCTGGGCCTCCCAAAGTACTGGGATTATAGGCATGAACCAACGCACCTGGCCATATGACACTACTTTTAAAACTGCAAGACTAGGTTGTTTCTTTGTCTTCTTTTACTGATGAAACTTACAAAAACATTCTCATCGCTCCAAAGACAAAGTACTTTACAGATAGACTCATGAGTGAACTCAAGGGAAAGCTCCAAAGTCTCGACATCCTCCATCAATCCCAACCCATGTCAAAACTCTTCCGTCAGAATTACTGCTCTGTGTAACAGGAGACAGGTGGGATTTTTTCAATGTCCTGAAATCTAGCTAAGGCCTGAGGCCAAACCCAAAAGGTATCAAGTACCCTCACATTACAAAGAAAAGTGACAAAAGTCACTAAGAGCTTGGGGTCAGGCATTTTCCCTTGAGGACTTATTAGGTGTTGGTGGAGCCTGCTCTCCCAGCAGCACCCCTACACCTTCACCATCTTTGCATTGCCATGGTGAGTTAATGAAATACCTCTCTTAATGTTTATTTCTAAGCCTGTATGCATTGAGTCTGTTACAATCATATTCTAGCTTCTGCTGTGATTTCACCCCACATAGCTCTAGCCCTGACCCTCAATCTACTTCCCCCTTCTCCTGCCCAATAGAGCCAGGTTTGCACTTAGATCTTAGCACCCCTCAATCCCCCACAAACACACACAGCTTCCCCACCCCGTACTCTAGACAAATAGCACTTTGCTACCTCACTGGTTCTGCTCTGCCTCCTCCTTCGGTCTAAAATGCACTCTGCCCCAGTTCCCTGCCCTCTGGGTACATAGCAGCTCCTTTCCAAGGCCCAGCTCAAATATCAATTATTTCAGAAGTTGCCCCAGTGGGAGGCAATCTCTCTACCTTTGGGCTCCCATAGAATTTTATTTTCACTTTCTTATAGCACTTGCCACATTCTGCTCTGTTACAGGAATTAGTTTGTGTTTGCTCTGGTATGAGTTAAGAAGTTCCCAAGGTACCAATTCTTGCATTGAGTTGTAGCAGGACAATTTTTAAAATTAATTTCATTTTTTTAAAATTAACGAGTAATAATCATACATGCTCTTAAGGTACGTGGTAATATTTTGATACATATCATGTATGGTGATCAGATCAAGGTAATTAGCATATCCATCATCTCAAACATCATTTCTTTGTGTTAGGAACATCAATATCCTCCTTCTAGTTATTTGAAACTATTACTGTTAACTATAATCATCCTACAGTGTTGTAGAACACTAGAACTTATCCCTCCTACTTTGCTTTTATTTTGTATCCTGCTTTTTGAAAATAATTAATTAATTTATTTATTTTTGAGACAAGGTCCTGCTCTGTCACTCAGGCTGGCATGCAGTGGTGCAATCACAGCTCACTATAGCCTCAAACTCCTGGGATCAAGTGATCTTCCCACCTTAGCCTCCCAAGTAGCTGGGGCTACAGGTGCGTACCACTGTACCTGGCTATTTTTTCTTTTTAATTTTTTTTTAGTGATGGAGGTCTTGCTATGTTCCCAGGCTGGTCTTAAACTCCTGGGCTCCAACAATCCTCCTGCCTCAGCTCCCCAGAGTGCTGAGATTACAGGTGTGAGCCATCACACTTGGCCTTACCTAAGGTATTTTCAAAAGTCAAAAACCAAGTAACAGCAGTTACGGGGGATGGTATACAGCTGACACATTCTGTTAAGTGCTAGCCTATCCTGCTTTGGTGTGGAGGCCACTGTTGGTGGGGACAGAGTATGCCATTGTCAAGTGTAAGAAACCACTAGGGGAGTTCCTAAAAATGCAGTTTCCTGGACTCACCTCCAGAGAGTCCAAGTCTGTGGGTCTAGGGTGAAGACCAGAAATACACACTTTTAACAACGGTCCCCAGAAATCTGGGGGATTCTGATGCTGAAGGTCTACAGAGAACACTTGAAGAAATATCATGCTCATTACTATTATTGGGAGTTTATTCTACTATAATTCATATGCCTAAATTATTTCTTAGTGACTTTTTGGAATTTTAGTCTATTTCTCCTTTGACTTTGTTTCCTAGCCTGCGCCAAACCTCTACAAGGAGAGAAAGAACACTCAGCCAAGAGTCCTGAATTCTAACCTTGCTCTGTCATTAACTTGTACTGGACTATTGGGGCTTCTAGCTTCTTTGGGCCTCAGTTTCCTTATCATTCAATTAAAGGATTAAAAACAAAAACTGAGCTCCATAGAACCCTAGGATTCCCTAGATTTGCCCCAGACCCAAACATTAAGTGAGGGGTGAAGGACAGACTAAGTGGTCTTGGATTAGGGCCTCCCAACTCTCTAACTCCTCTAGCAACCAAACCAGCCAGGCTTTGAAATTTTACTGTACGCCTTGGGATTTCAATAATGGTTTTGCCTGCCTAATTACTTCTTTTTTTAATCGACAGGATTTAAAGAGATTTTAAAGAATCCCTTTGATCTCTGCTGTCTCTAATTTCAGAAACTCTGGCACATGTCTTTTTTGTGGGATTTTTCCACTCCACCATTCACTTAACCTTTGGTAGCCAATTTTATTAGTCTGGGGAGGAAAGATTCCCTTCTGGGAAGCATGTTGTATTAAAAGCCAGGAGTGTGAGTGGGTAACATGGGCAGTGTGACAATCAGTGCTACTGGGGAATCCACTCAAGAATCATTTAAGCCTAATTGCCAGAGAAGGACAGTGCTCCATCTGTTTTTTTCTCAGTCTCCACCACAGTAACCACTTCCCCACCATTTCACTCCCATTAACAGTGATGTTCCTGATAAATAACTTCATAGTTGTGGTGTGGACAGAGACAACAGACTGTTCAGAGAACACAGAGAGTATTTAAAAGGTAGATTTCTACTCTGAGAGGCAACACAACATCTTAGGACAAGATAATCCCTCTAAGTTATTTCTCTCTGTTCAAGATCAATGTGTTATCACCCTAGCAGGAAACCCCTTGGGCTGGGCAGCCACAATCAGCAAATAAGGGAGAGAGACATCCACCCAGATTGGGCAGTGGTGGCTATGTGCAGGCACAGTTGTCACTTGTTAACAGGAAAGGGTGACGCACCTGCTTCTTGGTGGGAACAGACAAAGTTCTTCCTTTTGCCAGAGGTTGAGGTACTGAAAGGATTCATGATTCCCATTAATTTAAGAATCAGGGGACACCCTTTCATGTGTATAAATAAGGAAAGTGCAGTACAAAGAAACACCTGCTATCTCTGGACATGTTGGAAGACACAAATGGTACCTGCCCCAGATTGCCAGCATCATCATGTGCTGGGAAGCAGTCTGTCCCCCTTGTCAAACTCCTTCTCTACAAAACACAGCCTAGCAGCCAAGAGCATTTATCTGACCCTGGTCTAACTTGTCCCCACAGCCATCTTAATCATTTCTTGGCCAATAGGACATATATTATTATCACAGGCACCCCCTAAGTTGGCTGTCAGATTGTCACCAACAGAAAAATAAATACCTACAGCTCATATATATATATATATATGCACACACACATATATATAACTTGCTGATATATAATTAAAATGTTTTTATCCATAATACAATAAAATTTGCCAAATGTCAGAGAACTCTATTAGCAAACTAAGCTTTGGAGTTAAATAAGTTGATGAAAGTCTGCTTTGGGTGAAATCAATTCAATAAATAAAATAATGTATTTATTCCACAGACATCTGTTAGTCCCTCTGAGGTGCTAGACCTTGTGCAAGGAGTTGTAGCAAATCTAAATAGAACAAGCCTCCATCCTGAAAAGGAGTATAACACTAACACACACACACACACACACACACACACACACACACACACACACGATAAGTACCAAACCAAAAAGAATAATGACAAATGTCATGAAAGATACATGAACTGAGGACTATGGGACCTGAGAATGGGGAGCTTTTCTGCCTAAAGGATGGGTTGGATCTTTACACATAGACCTGAGGGACAGGGTATTGTAGGGAGATGGAAAGTCTTAAGGTGGCCAAGGCTCACATACTTCTACGTCTCATCCACTTAAGGAGGCTTTACTAGTTTGGAAAGTTGTGAATCCAATTTTACTAGAGGGCATAGTGGGAGTGGAAGGCTGAGTGGAAAAGCAGTGGGCAAAGGCTGAAGACTTTGCGTTTCATTCTGTAAACAGTGAAGAGAGATCCAGACATAATAGTGATGTGATCAGAGCTGGGCATTAGGAAATTTTACCTGGTTCTTTGTGTAAGTTTGTTGGAAGGAGAGAACTGAATACATGAAAGTCATTTCAGAGGTCCCTGCAGGAGCTTTGACAGGAAGATCTGGACTAGGAGTTGGCAGTGGAAATTGACAGAAAACAAGGGAACAGAGGAGCCATGGCAGAGGCAGGATTCACAGGACCTGATTGTGGATTGGCTGAAGAGAGAAAGCGATCAAAGATTATTGTGAAATCTCCACCAGGCTCCAAGAAGAAAGGATCTTATACATTGGACCCAGATAAGTCAGGAAGGAACATATCTTGGGAAGATAAAGTGAAGTTTGATTTTGGGCAGTGTCACAGGGACGTAGAATTTATGAACTGGTCTGATTTATACTAATTCTCTTATCAAACTCAATTGTGTTGTTACCCATAGCATATGACCAGAAGGGACATGTGAGTGAGAAGGGGCAAGAAAAATAAATGCAGGCAATGACAGGATCCAAGATGCTTTATAGGGACAGCCTATTCTGCATGAATGTCTCAGATAACAAAATACAGAATCACTAATTTGCTTGGATAAATAGATTGTTATGAAGCAAATACAGCAGTCTTCTTAGCAACATTGTGAGAGGAATTGTTATGTTTTTTTGTTTCAGAAAGAAGAATCCTCATGGAAATCATTAAATGTAGTTTTAATGCTTCATGAAAATCCAGTTATGCTTATTTTGTTATACTTTATCTTTCTCCAAGATACAAATATACCTGCATATGTGAATTCAGCTCTTGTTTGCAAGAATATAGAATTCTTTCCATCTACAATATTTTAAGATAGACGCAGTTAATCTGAGTTGTTAACTATGTTTGAGTCTGATGCATCTTTCCGTACTCGTATCAGATAACAGCAGGAAACTGACGTAGTCCCAACTGGAAAAAAATTGTTTTTAATATATAGGTATCAATTTTAGTCTGGGGAAGTCAAACTCAACCTCATTTCTTTTAACTTCAAAATCCAAAATGCTTGGAATCAGAACTCTGTTACTTAACAA
This sequence comes from Hylobates moloch, assembly GCF_009828535.3. NCBI lineage: Eukaryota > Metazoa > Chordata > Mammalia > Primates > Hylobatidae > Hylobates > Hylobates moloch. The sequence continues at coordinate 32,830,618 of NW_026652281.1, forward strand.
AGTAATTTTCACATATTTCTTTCAGAATAGCCATGAAATTTTCTCTTTTTACCTCTTTCACCGTGTCTTCACTCCACAAAATGTAAAGAAATCGATGAACAAATTTATTTAAAGATATTTCAATGATTCAAATAAACAATGGTCCAAATAGCCAGTCTAGGTGGGAGGTGAGATTTTAGAATGATCTTGGGTCATCTCAGCATGACAGAGTGGCTTTGAAATTGCACAGCAAAGTCACATAGGGAAGAACTAATATGGGGTCAGGATGCTGAAACAAAAGCCTCTGGCTCACCAGCTGAGCCCGACCTGGTCCTCTGGGCCTCAGAGTATCTGAACAGGCTAGGGTAAGAAATAATAAATAGTAATAAACACATCATTAGAGTAATAATAAAATAAAAATGACTATTGTAGCACAGCGACTTGTGCTAGGCACTGCACTGCATATTCACATATTATTTTACTTGATCTTCTCAACAATCTGTGAGGGAGTTGCTTTTATCCACATTTTACAGATAAGGACAATGAAAGACTCAGAGCAAGCTGCAAAGTGGCAGATTTCCAATTGGGACCAAGTTCTATCTGATTCCAAAGTTTGTGCTCCATGCAGTCTGCTGCTTTGCCTCTCTAGCAGGCTTTTTCTCACAAATTTGATCAGGAGACCAGTGAAGCATCCTGATTTCAGTCTGTGAAATTCAGATGCTAAGAGCCAGGAAACTGAGCTCTTAGGCATTAAACTTCCAGAGGCTCTTCCTGAATTCCCCTGGCTAGTGACTTATTTTAGAAGTTCGCACTTTTCCATCCCACTGGAGGTCATTTTCTAATTTCTCATAGTCCTAATAAATATTTTCTACTATTGAATAAAAACAAGATGCCGAAAGGTTCTATTGCCCTCTGCTCATTCTTACCATGTTTTTGCTTCTTCAGTCACTAAATAAGAGCTTTCGAATGCTAAGCTTCCCTTACCTCCCACATTCCTCCAATTCCTATTTGCTGAGATACTTTGGTATTTTTAGTTCTACACTACTATTAGATTTTTCTCTCATACGTCTCCAATTTTAAGACTTTATTTGGCATTGACGTAAAAAAATTCCTTATCTCTGTAGAACTATTTATTTATATTTAACCAACAATATAATTGTGCATCACTCTTGCATCTTCTTTTGAGCTTCCCTGAGCTTGAGGTCTCCTTTCTTAGCATTTGCCTCAGCTAAGATATGTGTGGAAGTATATTATATAACTCATAATATATTCACCAATATGTTGCTTTTTATTCTGAGAGGCTAATGGCATCTTGGGTGAGAGTAGGCTTCTTAGACTGTGCTCCTTTGATTCAACATCCTGTAGATATTATTCCACCATCCTCTGGCTTCCATCACTGCATTTGAGTAGTCTGATGCCAATCTGAGATTTTGTCTTTTGTCTGGAAGCATGTAAGATTTTCTCTTTATCCTTGCCATTCAGAAACTTAATAGGCTGTATCTAGATATTGACATACGACTTATTTTTCTAATCCTGCTTGAAATTTAGCAAACCTTTTCAAGGTGGTGACTTCAGTCTTTACATAGATCAGAAGTTTTGTTCTTTGTTTTGAAATATTTCTTCCACTTGATTAGCACACCATTGATTGGATTCTCAACTGCTTCTTCCCTCTCTTTCCATTTTTTACTGGATGATTTAACTTAAAAACAATGCTTCATAGTCACAGAAAGTCTTATTTATGCTTTAAAAGAATCCTCTTGAGTGGATGCTTATTTATTTGTTTATTATTATTTTAGTTAAAGTTGTCTTTTGTCTCCTCAGCAATGACTATACTAGAAGCTGACCCAATTCTGTCTATTCTTGTTACCACAATGAGACACCACTTTACACCCACTAGGATGGCTAGAATATAAAAGTCAGATAACAAGTGCTGATGAGGTTTTGGAGAAATTGGAACCTTCACACACTGTGTTGGGAATGAAAAACAGTGCAGTCACTTTGGAAAATGTCTGGTAGTTCCTCAAATGATTAAACATAGACTTACCATATGACCCAGTAATTACACCCCTAAGTAGCAACCCAAATAGCAACAACCCAAATGTCCGTCAGCTGTAAATGATAAACAAAATGTGATACATCCATACAATGGAATATTATTTGGCCATAAAAAAGAATGAAGTACTAACACTTGCTATACCTGGGCAACAGAGCAAGACCTCATCTCTACAAATTTTTTTAAATTAATTGAGTGTGGTGGTGCACACCTGTAGTCCTAGTTACTCAGGAGGCTAAGGTAAGAGGATTGTTTGAGCCCAGGAGTTCAAGGCTGCAATGAGCCATGATCACATCACTGCACTCCAGCCTGAGCAACCAAGTGAGACCTTGTCTCAAAAAGAAACTTGCTATAGCACAGATTACTTTGAAAACATTATGCTAAATGTGAAAGAATCCAGTCACAGAAGACCATGTTATATGATTCTAATTATACAAAACATCTGGAATCAGCAAATCTATAAACATAGAAAGTACATTAGCAGTGCATAAAGATGGATGTATTCGTCTGTTTACATTGCTATAAAGGAATACCTGAGACTGGGTAATTTATAAAGAAAAGAGGTTTATTTTGGCTCATGATTCTGCAGGCTGTACAGGAAGCATGACGCCAGTATCTGCTTCTGGTGAGGGCCTCAGGAAGTTTTCACTTACTACAGAAGACGAAAGTGGAGCAGGCATGTCACATTGTGAGAGAGGGAGCAAGGGGGTGGGGGTACTGCGCTCTTAAACAACCAGCTCTTACATGAACTCAGACTGAAAACTCATTCGTTATCATGAGGACAACACTGAGCTGTTCATGAGGGATCCGCCCTCATAACCCAAACACTTCCCATTAGGCCCACCTCCAACGTTAGAGGTCACATTTCAATATGAGATTTAGAGGGGACAAACATCCCAAGCATATCATTTGACCCCCAGGGCCCCAAATCTCATGTTTTTCTCACACAGCAAAATATAATCATCCCTTCCTAATGGTTCCCAAAAGTCTTCACTCCAGCATCACTCAAAAGTGCAAGGTCCAAAGTCTCATTTGAGACTCAAGGCAGGTTTCTTCTACTTATGAGTCTGTAAGACCAAAAACAGTTCTTTATATCCAAGATACAATGGTGGTACAGGCATTGGGTAAACAATGTGGGTCTGGAGTATAAAGGATGGGGGACAAAACCAAATAGCAAAAGGGCACAGGTTTTTTTTTGAGATGGTGAAAATGTTCTGAAATTGACTGTGGCCATGGTTGCATCTGAATATAATAAAAACCATTGGGTTGTACACTTCAAGTAAGTTATATGGTATGTTTATCTCTCAATAAAGCTGCTAAAAGCTATGTTATTCTGAAAAAAAAGAATAATATTGCTAATGATATTGCATAAGAACAAAGATTAAAATAGCTCTAAGCCTGTATAACCAATAAAAGGCAAGCAATATTACTAAGTCTTATACAATAGGCAAAATTATATATAAAGTGCCCCAATTTATTATAAACTATATATATACATATAGCTGTATATATAAAACACATAAAAATCAATCTCTACTATAACTTAAATTTGAGCTAAATATACAGTTGCAAGTTAGCAAATAATAAAACAGAATGCCCAGTTAAATTTTACTTCTACTTGCCTATATGTATACATTTAGAGAAATGAAAAATATTACATAAGACATACTTTACTATAAAAAGAATTTGTTATCTGAAACAAATAATAACCACCTAAATTACATATCCATTTTTAAAATTTTATCACCCTAATGGCTCTCCTTAACAGCTCTTTGTTTTCCAGAATTTACTTATAAAACTCCTTGTGGTTATAATCTATACTCCATTTCCATTTTAACATGTCATCTTTTTTTTTTTTTACAGTGGTCCCATCCAACTAGTTTTATTCTTTTGTGCATTTAACATTTACCAATGACAAAACATGCTCATTATGAGCTGGTATTCTAGGCATGTACTGGCCTAAAATTAAAATCCCAGTAAGTGCTCTTGAAATTTAATTTGTTGAAGAACATACCATCTTTGGTGACATAACTTGCTTTTCTATTCTTGAGGATTATACTGCATCTTGATCAATGACTTTTAAAATGTTGTCCGATGTCAAAAAAGAGCATTGCTATGAAGTTTTATTCCCTTCCTCTTCAACAATACACGTGATGATACCTCTTGTTCCCATGTCAAAAGTGTATTTAGTAATATCTCTATAAAAGAATCAAATTCTTCAAGGGATGGTATCAATTTCAAAACACAGTTATAGTAAGTGCCATAATAATGAACTAATCCAAGTTGGAATTTCTTTTCTTGTTCAAAGTAATGTTGCCACTTTTAAAAACAACTTTTGTAGCTACTCAGGAGGCTGAGGCAGGCGAATGGCTTGAGCTCCCAGAAGGCAGAGGTTGCAGTGAGCTGTGATTGCATCACTGCACTGTAGCCTGGGTGACAGAGTAAGGCCGTGTCTCAAGAAAAGTAAATAAATAAAAACAAAATAAAATTAAAACAACTTTGATAATTAAAGGAATAAATTTTTCAAGTCATTCTCTAATGCATTTAATAATTTCCTTAAACAACTACTTCAAAAACATTGTTCTTTCAATTTGCATAATCTTCTTGCTAAAGGAATTGCAAAATATGAAAAAGAAATAAGTAGCCTTTACTTAATAAACTATTAAGTACTCAACAAGAATTTGGGGGGGGTCGTTCCTTCAGAATTAAAGTATGATTTCATACTGAGGATTCTCCCAAATACGTTCATTAAAAAGAGCCGATAGGTATTGAATCTGATAGAATGGAAAAATGCTGCTTGTAACTACAGTAAGTCCTCACTTTAGGTCCTCCAGAGGTTCTTAGAAACTGTGACTAAGTGAAATTGCATATAATGAAACTAATTCCCCATAGGCTGATTGGTATAAACAAGAGTAGTTTCTATGGCATGTTTCTGGTCACAAAAACATCATCAAATTTCTGAATAAAGACCCAAAACGCTTCTAATACTAAACATTGAAATAAATGTGAGCTATACATACTATTAGGAAAGATTAATACAAACAAGATAATTATTTACCCAATTGTTCCAGTTTAGAGTCAAGGGTGGCTGGAGCCTATCCCGGCAGCTCAGGGCATAGGTGGGAACTCACGCTGGCCAGGATGCCAACTCACTGCAGGGTGCTCTCACACACACCCCTACTGTGACAATTTAGATAACTTTTTTCATCAATGTTACAAGGGAATGATGTCGAACAAAACGATGTTATTTGAGGACCTGCTGCATAAATGCTGAAGTAAGAGAAGAATTTCATAACAATGTCATGACAATATCAGTAGAAGGAACATCATATGCTATTTGAACAGCATTATGCAGAATACAGGCAGGACAGCCAACATCTTCTATAGAATCATCCATGCTTTGCTTCAACTTTGACTCCACATTTTCTGTACCTGTACGCATACATTTACATGGTCCCCACCAAAAGCAATACAATTTATCTCATGAATTCCTAGCTCACTAATAAAGTCCACTAAAATTTTCCATTGTGCCTGAAGTCTCCTCTGGGAGATTTTACTCACAATAGTCTTATAAACAATCCTTTTTCACAGGAAAAATACTGCACAAGAGATAAGAAATTTTTTTCTGATCGTGATTATTTTATTCACACTTGGCTATGCCACAAAAGATGAGGCATTAGATCTTTGATAATGTGGAGAGTAAATGCAGCTATTATATTTTTTATTATTGCTGTAGATTTTGTCCTGGCACTTAAATATTTGCTTGCAGTTTTGGAATCGAAAAATGCTCTGGTAGCAGTACCTTCAAATAGTCATTTGAGCTTTAAGATTGATGATGACATACACTAGGGAAAGCCATTACAATTTCTGTTGCCCAGGCTGGTCTCAAATTCCTAGTTCAAGAGTTCCTACTGCTTTTGTCTCCCAGAATGCTGGGATTACAGGCATGAGCCACATCTGGCCTATAGCTGACTTTTTTTTTTGTGCTGAATGAACAACTTCATTACACAAAGAGCTTGAAGATAACTTGTAAGACACAGTAAGAACTTTGCTTGTAAAATAGTCTGCTGGAGCAAAGCCAGAGTTGATCTTACATAGGTTTTCAGAATCCTGACATTCAGGGACTGCCGGGCTTTCAGAAGTGAAGTGCCTAGAGACTGAAGGATTTTCAGCTACCTTAGTGTGGTCACTGGAGGAAGGCTGCTGTTGACTGGCTGACTCTGGAGCAATGGTACTGGAGGGAGGCCCTTGCTGATTGGCTGTTGTCTGTGAGTGTGGGGCATCTCAAATAACTGAGACTGATTGGCTCTCAGATGCTTTGGGCTCTTATGGATTTGCTCCATTTCAAAATCTTGTAGGGAGGCTGTTTTCTGACTGATTGATGATGAGAAGCATGGCCATAGGAGTGAAGCAATGGCTGTTTGGCTGATTTTCAGAGCCTGTGTGTCGATACAAAGTCATCTGGGAATGAACAATGCTTACTCATTTACAACTTGGAAATGTGGCCAAAAAAATAGTCTTTTACTTTCTTAAATATGAAAAATAAGTACTTTTAATTCTCAGTTTAGTCTTTTGGTCCTCTCTTAGCCAAATCTGCAGAAGAGACAATGAGGGATTGTCCAGATGTTTATTTCCAAAAGAATGATTTTTAGCTGCTGTTGTTATTTAAGTAATTTAAGTACTAATTATGGGGGCAGAAAAATAGCACTAGCTGCTGAATTTTTCTAATTTATTGGGGGAAAAAGCCGAATACAGGGCATTTAATGTATTCTGACAAAGTCAATACGGGACACTGGATATGCCCTGTATGCAAAGAATGCCTGGCAACCCTCCCCAAATACAATATTCTAGTTGTCACAAACATTAAATGTTTTATGTAACAGTAATAAGATTTTCTTTGTAAAGTTTTTTTAAAAATATCATTTGAATGACCTTGGTTTCTCTAAAAATATCAAATTAAATAGAGCTTATTCCTTTTTTTCTGTCTCTCATTTATTCTCCTCAAATTACATAGAAACCTTGAAGATCTATTCTGTTAAGGGGCACTTAGTTTTTCTTTTACTCATTGTGTTGCCGATGATGGTAATAATTTTCCACTAAAAATTCTTAAAATAAGGTCTGACTTAGCATATAACCCTTTTGCATTTGCTTACCTGTTTTGCTTTATTCAAAGCAATTGTGAGATCCTCTGTGAGATCAATTACCATTACCAGGAATGTAGTTAAGGGCTAGTTGTGCATTTTTAAAACAACAAGTTGAAAATTTCATATTTCTTTAGACGTGGCTTAATACAATTTGCAAATCCTAAAGCAAAAGTATTTTTAAGGGGACTTTAAGAAATCTCTCACAGGTCTCCTAATAGAGGTCAAATATAGTTATAATACTGATAAATGTTCTGGACAAATCAGCCCATCCGCTTTCTCTTGGGTACACAAAGCAGTGGGCAGCAGCTGTTTGACTCCCTAGATGGGACCTGGGGATAAAATGACAAAGCAGTGCTACCACATGGCTGTCAGCTTCCAAAGTGGGTGGGAAAACCTCTCACCCAGAAGGCAATGGTTGGAACACCTCCTCTTGGCCACAAGTCCCATCCCACCCCGCATTGGAAGTTATACATCTTTTATCTGTTTATGTCCCTGGAGGCAAGCTGTAGGCAACTGCAGTGGAATCCACAGACCTGTATATACAGAACCACAGATACAAAGATAAGAACACAACTACCAGTCACCAAACATTTGAGGAACACTGTGAAAGTGAGGCACCAAGCTCAACAAACAAGGAAACTCAAACAGGGTAAATAGAACAAACAGAAAAGACTCCAAAATAGTTGTAATTAATACCCTCAGTGTGATAGAAGAGGGACACTGCATATTCATAGGCAACAAGATAGGCAATTAGAAAAAATATTATATAATTTTGGGATTTTTTGGTCTTTATTTTTTGATCACAGAAACTGCAAAACTCAGTAAATAACCCTAATATAAGAATGGACAAATGTAAACATTAATTAGAAGATCTACCTATTCCAAAATTGACCACATAGTTGGAAGTAAAGCTCTCCTCAGCAAATGTAAAAGAACAGAAATTATAACAAACTGTCTCTCAGACCACAGTGCAATCAAACTAGAACTCAGGATTAAGAAACTCACTCAAAACCACTCAACTATATGGAAACTGAACAATCTGCTCCTGAGTGACCACGGGGTACATAACGAAATGAAGGCGGAAATAAAGATGTTCTTTGAAACCAACGAGAACAAAGACACAACATACCAGAATCTCTGGGACACATTCAAAGCAGTGTGTAGAGGGAAATTTATAGCACTAAATGCCCACAAGAGAAAGCAGGAAAGATCCAAAATTGACACCCTAACATCACAACTAAAAGAACTAGAAGAGCAAGAGCAAACACATTCAAAAGCTAGCAGAAGGCAAGAAATAATTAAAATCAGAGCAGAAGTGAAGGAAATAGAGACACAAAAAACCCTTCAAAAAATTAACGAATCCAAGAGTTGGTTTTTTGAAAAGTTCAACAAAATCGATAGACCACTAGCAAGACTAATAAAGAAGAAAAGGGAGAAGAATCAAATAGACACAGTAAAAAATGATAAAGGGGATATCAGCACCGATCCCACAGAAATACAAACTACCATCAGAGAATACTACGAACACCTCTATGCAAATAAACTAGAAAATCTAGAAGAAATGGATAAATTCCTCGACACATACACCCTCCCAAGACTAAACCAGGAAGAAGTTGAATCTCTGAATAGACCAATAACAGGCTCTGAAATTGTGGCAATAATCAATAGCTTACCAACCAAAAAGAGTCCAGGACCAGATGGATTTACAGCCGAATTCTACCAGAGGTACAAGGAGGAGCTGTTACCATTCCTTCTGAAATCATTCCAATCAATAGAAAAAGAGGGAATCCTTCCTAACTCATTTTATGAGGCCAGCATCATCCTGTTACCAAAGCCGGGCAGAGACACAACCAAAAAAGAGAATTTTAGACCAATATCCTTGATGAACATTGATGCAAAAATCCTCAATAAAATACTGGCAAACTGAATCCAGCAGCACATCAAAAAGCTTATCCACCATGATCAAGTGGGCTTCATCCCTGGGATGCAAGGCTGGTTCAACATACGCAAATCAATAAATGTAATCCAGCATATAAACAGAACCAAAGACAAAAACCACATGATTATCTCAATAGATGCAGAAAAGGCCTTTGACAAAATTCAACAACGCTCCATGCTAAAAACTCTCAATAAATTAGGTATTGATGGGACGTATCTCAAAATAATAAGAGCTATCTATGACAAACCCTCAGCCAATATCATACTGAATGGGCAAAAACTGGAAGCATTCCCTTTGAAAACTGCCACAAGACAGGGATGCCCTCTCTCACCACTCCTATTCAACATAGTGTTGGAAGTTCTGGTCAGGGCAATTAGGCAGGAGAAGGAAATAAAGGGTATTCAATTAGGAAAAGAGGAAGTGAAATTGTCCTTGTTGGCAGATGACATGATTGTATATCTAGAAAACCCCATTGTCTCAGCCCCAAATCTCCTTAAGCTGATAAGCAACTTCAGCAAAGTCTCAGGATGCAAAATCAATGTACAAAAATCACAAGCATTCTTATACACCAATAACAGATGAACAGAGGGCCAAATTATGAGTGAACTCCCATTCACAACTGCTTCAAAGAGAATAAAATACCTAGGAATCCAACTTACAAGGGGCGTGAAGGACCTCTTCAAGGAGAACTACAAACCACTGCTCAATGAAATAAAAGAGGATACAAACAAATGGAAGAACATTCCATGCTCATGGGTTGGAAGAATCAATATCATGAAAATGGCCGTACTGCCCAAGGTAATTTATAGATTCAATGCCATCCCCATCAAGCTACCAATGACTTTCTTCACAGAATTGGAAAAAACTACTTTGAAGTTCATATGGAACCAAGAAAGAGCCCGCATTGCCAAGTCAATCCTAAGCCAAAAGAACAAAGCTGGAGGCATCACACTACCTGACTTCAAACTATACTACAAGGCTACAGTAACCAAAACAGCATGGTACTGGTACCAAAACAGAGATATAGATCAATGGAACAGAACAGAGCCCTCAGAAATAACGCTGCATATCTACAACTATCTGATCTTTGACAAACCTGACAAAAACAAGAAATGGGGAAAGGATTCCCTATTTAATAAATGGTGCTGGGAAAACTGGCTAGCCATATGTAGAAAGCTGAAACTGGATCCCTTCCTTACACCTTATACAAAAATTAATTCAAGATGGATTAAAGACTTACATGTTAGACCTAAAAACATAAAAACCCTAGAAGAAAACCTAGGCAATACCATTCAGGACATAGGCATGGGCAAGGACTTCATGTCTAAAACACCAAAAGCAATGGCAACAAAAGCCAAAATTGACAAATGGGATCTCATTAAACTAAAGAGCTTCTGCACAGCAAAAGAAACTACCATCAGAGTGAACAGGCAACCTACAGAATGGGAGAAAATTTTTGCAACCTACTCATCTGACAAAGGGCTAATATCCAGAATCTACAATGAACTCAAACAAGTTTACAAAAAAAAACCAAACAACCCCATTAAAAAGTGGGCAAAGGACATGAACACACACTTCTCAAAAGAAGACATTTATGCAGCCAAAAAACACATGCAAAAATGCTCATCATCACTGGCCATCAGAGAAATGCAAACCAAAACCACAATGAGATACCATCTCACACCAGTTAGAATGGCCATCATTAAAAAGTCAGGAAACAACAGGTGCTGGAGAGGATGTGGAGAAATAGGAACACTTTTACACTGTTGGTGGGACTGTAAACTAGTTCAACCATTGTGGAAGTCAGTGTGGCGATTCCTCAGGGATCTCGAACTAGAAATACCATTTGACCCAGCCATCCCATTACTGGGTATATACCCAAAGGACTATAAATCATGCTGCTCTAAAGATACATGCACACGTATGTTTACTGCGGTACTATTCACAATAGCAAAGACTTGGAACCAATCCAAATGTCCAACAACGATAGACTGGATTAAGAAAATGTGGCACATATACACCATGGAATACTATGCAGCCATAAAAAATGATGAGTTCATGTCCTTTGTAGGGACATGGATGAAACTGGAAATCATCATTCTCAGTAAACTATCGCAAGGTCAAAAAACCAAACACTGCATGTTCTCACTCATAGGTGGGAATTGAACAATGAGAACACATGGACACAGGAAGGGGAACATCGCACTCCGGGGACTGTTGTGGGGTTGGAGGAGTGGGGAGGGATAGCATTAGAAGATTCACCTAATGCTAAATGACGAGTTAATGGCTGCAGCACACCAACATGGCACATGGATACATATGTAACAAACCTGCACATTGTGCACATGTACCCTAAAACTTAAAGTACAATAAAAATAAAAGAAGATGTAGACGAAGAATTTTCTCATAATCTAGCACAATCCAGAAATTCTAATGTCCACCTCAGAGGAGGAGAGGAAGGGAGGGAGAAGAAAGGGAGGGAAGTAACGAGGGAGTGAGAGAGATCAGAGGTAACGGAAAGAAGAAAAGAATGAAAGACAGAAAAAGGGACAAAGGAAGGAAGGATAAAAGGGAGGGAGAAAGGAAGAGAGGCAGGAAGGAAGGAAGAAAAAGGAAGACAGGTTTCCCACATCTAAAGAAAGACAAGTCTTCGAATGAAGGACCCCAATGGGTAAGGGCCCCAAAGGGCCCTAATGGGTAGGATTTTTGAAAAGCACCCATTAGACACATTCAAATTGTATTTTACTATCCATGGATAAAGAGAAAATCCTAAAAGCATCCAGTAAGAAAAAAATCATGATACCTCCAAAGAAACAAAAATCACATTAACTTTGGATTTCTCATCATTAGCTCTGAATGTGAGAAGATAATGGAGTAATAACTTTGAAATCCTGGAAGACAATTTTGAGACTAAAATTTTTGGAGAAGCTAGATTAGCACAAATTCAATTATTTAAGTACAATTAAAACACCTTTAGTCATGGAAGTATTCAAAGCTTTGCCAGCCACAGATTTTTTTTTTTCTGAAAGTATTACTCAGGAATATAATCCAGCAAGACAGAAAATGAATCTAAGAGAGAAAATATTTAGCTTACAGAAGCAATAATAAGCTAAGAAACTGCTAAAGCATATAGTTATGTCTAAATAATCACTCATGCATAATGTAAAAAAATCTAATATCAATATGGAAATAAAATCAAAGACCATTTCAACTAGATGATAAATATGAAGGATTCAGAAGTAAGTGAATACATGCTAAAATGTTTGTTTTGTGTAGGTTGACAAAAAATATAGATTATATCTAGACACAGATAGGTAAACAGAATTTTTTAGGTGAATTGCAACTTTTAGGGTAACCAAAAAAAATGAATGTAGGACTTGTAACTTTCAAATAAATAAGAAAAGAGTGGGCAAAAAAAAATAATGCAACAAAAGAAAAGAGAGGAAAAAACAAGAAAATGATAAAAAGAAAATAGTAAAAGTGAGGCAAGAATAAGAAAAGCCATATCAGATTGACAATTATATAAATTGGTTATATTTCCCCATTAAAAGACAGACATGCTGAGTAGGAAAAAAGAAAAAAATCCAGCTACCTCCTCTTTTGTAAGAGACATAAAGAAAAAAAAGAGAAAAAAAGTACAAGAAAATACTAAACATATGAACAAACCATTAGTATTAATTATTAATGGACAGAATCATTCAATGGGACAAAAGAAATATTTCGTATTGGTGAAAGATATAATTCACCAAAATTATAAAACAATGTAGCTTCTTAATACATAAAGGAAAAATGGATAGAAAACAGATGATTTGACAAATCCACAGTGGTAACATATTTTAATGCTCTTTTCTTGGATCAGAGAGAGAAAAATTAGTAAAGCTATACAAGATTTGAATAACCCAGTTGTAAGCTTGACCATAGGTAATTTGCATTCGTTTCAAATACATGTGGGATATTTATAAAAATTTAACATGCATGAAGCCTCAAAGGGAAATCTCATTTTCTAACCACAATATAATAGGAACAGAAATGAACAAAAAAAAGATTGTCAAAAATAAAAACAAAGAAACAGTAAACTTGAAAGTTAAAAAATTAAAAAAATACTTTTCTAAGTAATCTTGGGTTAAAGTAGAAATAAAAACAAATATTTGCCACTGGTTAAAGATCAATGCTAATGTAAGCACATGTTATCACACTTGTGAGATTGGACTACTGAGAAAAAGTTATGAAAACTGTGTCAGAAATAGTGTGACGAGACAGCAATCTCTGATTCTCTTTGATCTGCCTTTTCCTCATTATTGTGGAGAGTCTTTTTCGAAAAATATTGCATGGTAATGATACTATGAAGTTGTGAAAGATGGGTTATATAAATGAGAGAGAGGGGCATGTTTACCTTTTAGGCATGAATAATGGGTGAGTCTCAAGCAGGGGTGTCCCATATTCTGGCTTCCCTGGGCCACACTGGAAGAAGAATTGTCTTGAGCCACGCAGGAAATACACTGACACTAAAGATAGCTGATAAGCTTGAAAAAAATAGCAAACAAAATCTCGTAATATGTTAAGAAAGCTTACAAATTTGTGTTGGGCCGCATTCAAAGCCCTCCTGGGCTACATGTGGGCTGTGGTCCCTGGGCTGAACAAGCTTGGTCTAGAGCAAATAGGTTTTACCAGCCTTGGCTTTGAGGGACTAATAGGAGTTGGTGAGCTTGGGCAAGTGCTAAGTGCTTTGGCTCCTTGTAGAATGTCCTACAAGCTTTCAGGATATGGAAGTCTTAGAGACGGAAGGATTAAGGGAGCTCAAGAGAAGTGGAGACTCATGGGGAGGATTTTGTATGGAATAAAAAGCAACTCAATGAGGAGAAATATTTTCCAGAATGTCCTCCTCTGCATTCCAAGCTGTTTATGATCAGCTGTGAGTAAGATTACATTCTTTCTGGTTATGTCCTCTACCCATAAATTTTTCCAGATATTGCAGGGCATGAAGGGAAGGATATAGAAGAAAGACTGAAAATAACAAACTAAGCATATCACTCAGGTGATGCTAAAAATAACAAACCCAAAGCAGGCTTGGCGTGATGGCTCATGCCTGTAGTCACTTTGGGAGGCCAAGGCGGGGGGATCCCTTGAGCCCTGGAGTTCGAGATAAGCCTGGGAAACATGGCAAAAACTGCAAAACCTGGTCTCTACAAAAAAGACAAAAATTAGCCGGGTGTGGTGGCATGCGCCTGTAGTCCCAGCTACTTGGGAGGCTGAGGAGGGAGATCTCTTGAGCCTAGGAGTTCGAGGCTGCAGTGAGCCAAGGTCACATCACTGCACTCCAGCCTGGGTGACAGACTGAGACTATGTCTCCAAAAAGGAGAAAAAAAAAAAAAGAATTAAAAGGAAAAAAGAAGATCCTTTTGTAGTTGGTGCAATAAATCTCTCTTTCTTTCTCTCCATACGTGTGTGTGTGTGTGTATGTGTTTGTGTGTGTGTTTACATATATACATAAAATCTCCTGCTAGCTCTGTTCTCTGGTAGAATCCTAACCAAAACATCTGTTCACTATGTGATGGGCACTAAATATTCAATGATAAACACAATAAAGATAGAATTTACAGTTTAATATTGAGAGAACAATAAATAGACAAGTACTTTGCAAGTTGTGGTGTGGGCTAAGAAGGAAAATAAACAGGTGTTATTGAGAGGAAATTACAGGAAGGGACTTAATTTAGATTGGGTGGCCAGGGACCTCTCTAGGTAGATGACATATAGGCTAAGGTGTGGGAAGGCACCAACTTCTAAAAAAATGTAAGGATAAGGGGGTCCCATGTAGAGGGAATAATATATGTGAATGAGTGCTTGACATGTTCTTGGAACTTCCAGAATACTAAAATATGTCCTGATCTCTCCCTTCAACACCCAGCTCTATACCTAATTATCTACTTGACATATCCACATTTATTTGTATAATTCGTTTTTTCTCTGTCTCCCATCCACTAAAATGAAAGTTCCATTAAGCAGGGATTTTGCCTGTTTTGTTTCTCTGCTCTGTCTTTAGAGTGTTGAAAAGTTCCTGGTACTTGGTAGGTCCTCATCAATATTGAATGAATGAATGAATGAACAGTTAGGAACAATTGCAGGAGTCCAGGCATAAGATGATAGTGGCTTGACTCAAGTGAAGGTGGTAGAGATAGAAACAGGTCAACACGTTTGAGGTATATTTTGGAGTTCAGCACTAGTACGTAGATGACAAATGGAGCGTATAAAGAAAAGGAAGATATTAAGAGTGACTCATGGGTTTCCAGCTTGAACAGCTAGGTGGATGGTTGGGCCTTTAACAGAAATGGGACAGCCTATAGGGTAAACATATTGATGTTTCCAGGACCTAGCCTACAAGATTTCTGGCTATTTGATAAATGAATGAATGAAATGGTGAATTTAATCACCGTCGTTGTGTTTAGGCAAAGAACAACTACCTTAATGTGTTTTTCTTTCATACGTTTTCATGATATCTTTGGATACTTCTAGAAGTTTTTTTTTTTTTTTTTTTTGATGCCAGAAAGTAAATATATTAGTAGTAGAATGAAGAACTGTGTTTGGATGACTTAAGGGCCCTTTGGCTGTAGTGAAATCTGCAGGACAGGAATATTCCTTATGCTAGCAATAACACACGTTCTTGGTGCAATAACCATACGGTGGACCTGCGTGTATCACAAGAAGTGGGTTTCTCTTTTCTTGATCTCTTTCTCTGTTTTAAGTCAGATAGTTTTACTTCAAAGTTTAAAATTTCATCTTACTGAAATGCTTTAGTTTTGTAAACTATCCAAGATATTTTTTGCTTTGGAATGGTTTTTCTCAAATAATGCGGCATGGATTATTATTATTTGGGGGATAGAGCCCTGGAGTGAGAACTTGTTAAAAAGTGCACGCTCCTAGATCCTAGTCCAAACTTAAGGAATCAGCAACTTTGGGGGTAGAAACCAAATCAGCATTTTAACTATGCCTCCTAAATGATTGTTAAGCACACTAAAAGTTGAGAACCACTGCTATAGGAGTATAAAAATAGATACACATTTAGAATAAAAATCCAAAGCATAGTTTAATTTTATTTTATTTCTGTTTTTTTAATATAAATTTATGACTTTCAAAACCAGCACTTCTGAAAGTATGGACAAGGGGATGCTTAGGGACCCCCCCAAGTCCTTTTCATAGAGTCCACAAGATCAAAACTGCTTTTGTAATAATACTGAAAAGTTATTTGACTTTTTCCTATTCATTCTCTCATGAATGTGCAGTGGAATTTTCCAGAGGCTAAATGACAAATGCTATCATAACAAACCAAATGCAGAAGCAGATAGGAGGATCCAGCTTTCTTCTATTAAGCATACATTGAAGAGATTATCAGAAGTGTAAAAACGCCACTCCACTCATTACCTTTTTCATTCTAGAAAATATAGCTATTTTTCATTAAAAGATGTTAACATTTAATGAATCTGTTATTTTAAAATAAATATTTTTAGAAATTACATAATTTTAGTTTCCATTACAGTGAATATCAATAGATATAATCCACATAAACAAAAGCTCTTTGGGATGTTCCATAATTTTTAAGAGGGCAAAGTTGTCCTGAGTCCAAAAGTTTGAGAATTTTTGTCCTAGATTTGTTTTTTTTCTCTAAAGAATCCTAAGGGATCTTAGTGGAAACTCTTTTCTGGTTCCTGATCAGCTGCACATTCTGAATCCTTGTGGTTTGTGACCAAACGACTGGTTGACCAAGTGAGCAAATATGCTGTTGAGACTTTGGTGAAGCCCTTTATCTATTCTAAACAGTGATGGTTTCCATGAAGATTAAGTAAAAAACTAGAAAAACAAGCTCTTTAGAATTTCATTCAAGTAGCCAAGTCTAGACAACACCAAAAAAGGAGCAGATAGGGTATTATTAAAACAAAGATGTTTTAGGCATGTGTAATATGACACAGTAAAAACAGCATTGTCCTTGAAGTAAGCTTTCCTGAGTAAATCAATCGTCTCTGGGCCTCAGTTTTTTTCATATAGGGTTTATATTGGAATCTAACATTTATTTATTTATTCATTCATACATACATTTGTTTATTTTATTCTACAAATATTTATTAAATATATTCTTAGCTCCAGACACATTGTTAAGCACTGGAGAAATAGAGGTAAATGACCTAATGTCTGACCCTGAGGTGTTCATAGTCTATAGGAAGCTAAATCTATTTAAAATTTATTTAAATTTACTCTAAAATAGGTCTGCAGTTCTACAACATTTTCTCTATTTCCCCAGTTTAATATTTCTTCACAGCACTCATCATGACCTGACATCTTATGTATGTATGTATATATTTCCTTTGGAGAGAGGGTACTAATTGTCTCAGTAAACTATATATTCTAGGAGGACAGGGCTTTTGTCTTGCTAGTCTTTTCCTGGCACGTGGTTGACACTTGGTAAGAATTTTTTGAGTAGACGAACGAAAATAGGGGGAAAAAGGAGGGCTAAATACATATATGGGGAAAGAGAGAGGAAAAAAGGAAAGAAAAGGAAAAAGAGAAAGAAAACACTTAGGAAAACAAATCAATATATTTATTGATTAAAGAAGGATGAGTTGAAGTTAGGTGAAGTATTAGAGAGCTGGAAAGAAAGAGCATTCCATGCAGAAGGAGGTGCATGTACAAAGACTAAAAATGTAGAATAACATGGGGCTGTAAGTTGTTCAATATAGAGAGCTGCAATGTGTGATCAGTAGGGCAGGGAGAGGGATAGAAGAGATGGGCAGCTGTAACGTTCTGTGAATCTATGAAGGAAAGGATGTGAAGGAGTGAGCGACTTTGTCCATGCCTCCACTTCATGGCCTAAGCAATGTGGACTTCTCTGTGGACTGGTCAGATAGATGTATGGTCAGTGTGGGAAAGCTTTTAGTTATTATCCAACAGTATTGATGGTAGAATTATTATGATTATGGTTAATGTATACTGAGTTCCCAGTAAGTGAAAAGAATCAACATGTATTTTCTCAGTTTCAAACAACCTAATGAGGTAGAGACTATTATTAATTCCTATTTCATAGTTGAGGAACTTGGTGTTCAGAGGGGTTATGGGACTTGCCCAAAGTCAGTGGCAAAGTGGTAGCCAGTCTCCAAGAAGGCCATCAATAACTTTTACCTCCTGATATTCCTGCCCATGTGCAGCATACTCCCATAATGAAAGCAGAGCTGGTCTGCATGTGCTGTGAAATATGGTGGAAGTGATGGCGTGTGAGTTCAGAGGTCAGATCACAAACAACATTTCAGCTTCAACCTTGACCTTTAGAATTGCTCACTCTGAGGGAATCTCAGGGGCTGGCCTAAGGTAGCTTCTCTTTTTCTAGGCAGGGTAATTTGTCTGGGTTCAGGAATTAAAGGTAGAGTAAGGAATGGAAAGCCACTCTTGGAGTTCATGATAAGAATCCTGGAGCAGAGGCAGTAGCAGTAGGCTTCTATTTTTCTAGAGAAGCAGCAGAACTCACTTTAGGGGCCCGACAGCCCTATATAAGCTTTGGGGAATGATGGAGAAGGAGCTGTGTTCAGAGCGTGGCATAAAGTGAACTGAACAGAAAACTACTTGGAAAATGGGAGTTTCCTCCTAGGAAGTTTAGGCTTTGGACTTCCAGAGTGGTATGAGATGATACTGTTCATTATGTATTTATTATGTATTTGCGATGAGACTGTTAATTAATAGGACACTGGAGGATTTGGGAAGGACTGGGATTGCCTTTGCAAAGTCACCTAACGTGTGTCTGGCTTACAGTAAATATCTACATAGGCTTGTTGGATGTGAATCTGCTCATTTGGTCTATATCTGAGATACCAGTTCAAACAAAAACTTATCTAGGATATAAGTCAAAACAACAGGCCTGTCAAACCAAATTGTTCAATTCTCTCTTTTTAAAATCTCTCAATTTTTACACTAAATATTCAGTTGAACTAAAGAGTCAGAAGGAATAAACATGTGTAGACCATCTGGTTTGTGCGAAGCACTGTGCCAGGTACTTTTACATGCACTGTCACCTGCTCCTCCTTGCTGCAATCCTCTCCATATGGGTTTGCTTTGCTCATTTAGCCCAAATAGAAGCCCCACGCGACTTCTGCCTAGTCTTCCCGTGCTGGTCACAGTTGGGGAAGTTCTGCCACTGCAGAGGAGCCAGTCAGCTGGCTCTGAGCCTGTATTTCATAGCCTCACTGTCACAAGGCTGCTAGGTAAGAACTACTGTTTTTCTGATCTATAGTGATTTGCACTTCTCCTCAGTAACTATATTTATGCTTAAAACAATTAATGCCCTCCGTTTAGCCTGTATCTTTCCTCTTACGGAGCTGTAGTGCAAATTAATCTCACCTGACGTAACATTTCATTTAAGGGAGAGGCTGGGCGAAAGTTTTGTAGTTGAGAAACCGAAATAAAGAGGGACTAATACCAAACTACAATTATTTCTTACATTTTTCAATTTTTAAAAATGTCCCAGACCAATGTTTCTTAAATCTAGGAGCTATATTAACCTTGTAAAGGGAAAAAAATTTCATGAAGTCTCAAAACTATGTCTACTTACTTCAGTGGGAAAAATACTACTTTATGGAACAAAAGTCTTATTCTACAAGCAAAGTTTTTCAAATATGAATTGTCAGTGCAAATAATCTTTATAACAGGTGAAGTTATTTTTGTACTATCTTTAAAATGAAAAATTAACATTTAAAATTCCTCACAAAATTTCCAAGTCCCTGAGAATGCAGCCAAGCCTGCCCCACCTAGTTTGAGAAAATCTATACCAGCCACAAGTTTATTTCTATATTATATATTCCCAATTATATATGAGGTCTTTGGAGGCCCTGGCAGTGTAAGGCACCACACCTCTCCTTCTCTTTTTTGAGATGGAGTCTCACTCCATCACCCAGGCTGGAGTGCAGTGGCGTGATCTTGGCTCATTGCAACCTCAGCCTCCCAGGTTCAAGCGATCCTACTGCCTCACCCTCTTGATTAGCTGGGACAACAGGTGTGTACCACCACGCCCAGTTAATTTTTCAGTCTGGTCTCGAACTCCTGACCTCATGTGAGCTGCCCGCCTCGGCCTCCTAAAGTGCTGGGATTATAAGCATGAGCCACCACACCCTGAACACCTATTTCCTTCTGTATGGATTTAAAGGGAAAAAAAAATCAAAGCATATTTCTTTTAATTTGTTCGTGCAATACGTAGTTATCTGCATTCCATTTGTCTGGGTTTGCTGTGTGTGAATAGCTGATGTCATTAGTACCAACAAGGTCTACGAGTTTGTTTTGCACATTCTTTAAGCCCCACTTGTATTCTCAAGTGTCAGGCTCTCTCTGGGGTGGGCTGATGACCATTCTTCCACCTGGAGATGCGCATTTCATCCAGCTACTGGCAGCTGCAAGGGTTTCAAGGCCTAGGAAAAGCTTAGTCCTCTGAGACTGCTGCTTACCCAGAAATACAAGTCATACTTGTGTGATATCTGGTTGCTTGCCATATGGTGTCTCAAGGGGTCTGGGATCATTTATTGCAAGAATTCAGTGGTATCATGTGACAGTGCTCAGGGTCTAAGACAGGCACACAAGAAACACACTACTACTGCATGGCCTTCTTTACCAGCATGTGGAAATGTTGCAAACCATGGGAAGGCGTGGATTAACCCCATAAAGGGGCAAAGCAAGGAAAGAACTGACTGGGATTCCCAACAATCTTGGAGTTCAAAGGACCCATTGTAGGGCTGTTCTGGAGTGTTGGACGGGATGATAATTATTAATAGTTCCATTTGGTTCCTGTAAAAACAATCACTTCAAAAACATTGATTATTAAAAGTCTCATAGAAAATTTATTTTTACCACTTCTCCGCCTGGGTAAGATCAAGTGTAGTATCTATTTATATCAGTTTAATATCTGATACATCCTCTATCGGAGGATAATATATTGAATGGATTTTTGGAGCTAGGAGATGGACTAGTAACTTGCCCCACTCCACCCGTTGACCTGGTATTACAGTACCTCCAGGAATGTTGCATCCTCTTTGGGGTATAGAATGGTTGCAACAAAAAGTAGATCAAGGCTGAGTGTGGTGGTTGATGCTAGAATGTAAGTGTAGACATTCATACTCAGACTGACTGTCTCCACTATCTAATACCCAGGTGGCCCTGGACTAATTTCTAATCTCACTCTACTTCCATTTTTTTCTGTAAATGGGGATTCTATTAATAATGCCTGCTTTCATAAAGCTGTTGTGAGAATTAAATAAGGCAATACAAGCAAAGGTTTAAACAGTGCCTGCCATATAGTAACTACACCCACATTTTGGCTATTGTTACTATTACTGCTATACTTAATTGATTCTAAGACTCACATTTTTCTCTTTCATTTTTAACTGCTTTCTAATTGGGATATATCTCGTAGCTGATGATATGACATGCTTAATGGACAACGCTTTTTATTGTCTTCGTGACTTTGGTGGTTTGATGCAATCAGTCTGAACAGCTGTGCAGTTAGCTTTGCACTGTTTGCAGCCTAGGTCAGAGGCTCTATCCCTTGGGCTATGTGGTATTTTGAACTTGCTGATTACTGCTGTTTATGAAGGCTTTATCCACAGGCCAATAGCTGTCTTTATGAAGACAGACCCGACAAATGCATGGGGTCCACAGTTGCCTTCAGAAGATAGCCATGAGGGGGCTGGTGAGCAAGCAGACACTGGCCTTCCTCTCCTCAACAAAGCTACTGTCCCCCAGTGGGGGCTTTGCTGAGCTGGCTGCTGCCTGTCCTTGGATTACACAGGCATAAATGCTCTGGCCTCTTGGGCTTCTGGACAGATTCTAGTGGGCCTCAAAGGGCTTCATACTGAAAAAGCTAAGGCAGTAGTCCATTTGTAAGGGGGTAGGGGAAAGTCTTTGGACATACTTTAAAAACAGCACACTTTTGGTGCTTTTAAAATGCAATGCAGCTGAAGGGTATTTGTGTGTGTGTGTGTGTGTGTGTGTGCGCGTGCATGTGTGTATGTTGCAGGAAGTTTCAGTTAAGAGTGCCAGACCCTGGGAGGGAGCACTAGATGGGCTGCTCCAATTTCATTCTGCATCCAGGACCAAAGAGTGAGCTGTGAAAGAGCTAACCTTAAATTCATAGGATTTGTACACAGATTCAAGGATCACTCCTCATTGTGTGATCTCAAGATGTCCCAGATTAGAATGCAGAGTTCTCAGGACTACTGACCTGGCAATAAGAGATAGTAGAAACAGCCTCTATGAGCAAAGACAGAAAAAGCCAGACCAGAAAAGAGTATGAATGCTGTGTAACTTGGCGGTGCCTACGTTCAGTTGAATATTGGGGTGCTAGTGAAGGAAGACGTGTGCTCCAATGGAGAACTATGAAACTATGTCACATCTAGACTAGCATAATACACCCTTCATGGTTATCTAATTTCTATTCTATGGGAGCTATTGTCTAACTCTTTAAGTAGGAAAATAACTGATACCAATCAAAATACTTTCTTTGTATTTTGAAATTTTTTTGAAATGATATTTTTTCTGGTGGAGGAACAATACTCCCTCATCTTCTCACCACCCCATGCCCATGCAGAAGCCAGTTTTGCATCCAAATGAGCATTCACATCAACATTTCTTAGTCTATAAAAATTTGTACTTCTATGACTTCTCCTTTGAACCAGTTGCCTGGTTTCTCCACATAATTAATGGGTTACATAACATCTTTAACATGTGCTCATTTTCTATCTATATGAGAGTCATGATTTTGCTTTTTAAAATGTCTTTGAACAGTAGAAACATGGGATTCAAAGAACAAAGAACAATTTAGGAAGTTTTGAATATACTGGATGGGAAAGAAACGGAACTCAAATAAGACTGGGAATGTCCCTAGGTCAGCTCTCTGGGCTTTGCTCAAAGCAGCAGTATCTTAAATGCTCTTTTCTGAGAGGTGACAATATGCGTGGGAGTATTTCTCTCCCCATCTGAAAAGTTAATGGTTCCAAAAATAAACTCTTGCCAAGAGCCATTTCCTAGTTATTGTTAAGCTCCCAGATCATGGCCTATGGACAAGTGGCATAAACTCTGGCATACTGGTGCAGCTCAAACCAAGAAAGTATCTTCTTCCACTCTGCTGCCGAATCTCTGCTGCGGTCTTTGCCAACTGTCTTTGGTTTAGACTAAGTACTGAGTTGGAAGAATATAATTTTGTTCTGGGATAACTGCCCTAGGGACTGGGGATGGAGCAATTTTCTAAATTTGGTAAATGTGGGACCAGTGCTATTAAGTACTACTAATTAACTCTGAACTTTTTCCAAGGGTGGTTCATGAAAGATTTAGCATGAAGTAATACTATGTCTTGAGAACTACACTAATTCTGGTATGGGACAGCTTAAGCTGTAACTGCTGAAAGAATCACATTATCCAAGATGGAGAATCTCTCTCTGAAAACTGAACAAGATAAGAGATTGAGAGGGGCAAATTATGAATTGGTATGTCTTTGGACATTAACACTGAATGGCAAGGGAAACTGATTCTGGACTTTTAATTCCATTGGACAATAATGTTTTTAGAGTCAACTTGTAAGCAGGCTTAGTTGCTCTTGTGAACTCTATTTTTCTTGAGACAGAGTATTGCTCTGCTGCCAGGCTGGGGTGCAGTGGTGTGATCATTGCTCACTATGATTTCAAACTTCTGGGCTCAAGCTCAAGCAGTCCTACATGTATGCACTACCAAACCTGGTAATTTTTTTCCAGAAAAAAAATTAACAGGTTTATTTATAATTATTACAAAGTAGAACTGCTGAAACTTGTTCACTGAAACATTTTGACTTGCATTAACGCTTTACGTCCCTGCATTTATATTAAAAATTCACAAGAACTACCAATAAAAGCAAGAAGATAATTTTTTTTTTGAGAATGAAATGTTTCCCATCATAGTGGGTTCTTGAGCACATTCTCCACGTGTGCAACATGCTAGCTGGATGTCTTTTGGCATAATTGTTACACGTTTGGCATGGATAGTGCACAGGTTGGTGTCTTCAAAAAGGCCAACCAGATAGGCCAGACTTGCCTCCTGCAAAGCACCAATAGCTGCGCTCTGGAGTCCAGATCTGTTTCAAAGTCCTGAGCAATTTCTCCACCAGATGCTGGAAGGGAAGTTTGCGAATCGGAAGTTCAGTGGACTTCTGATAATGTCTAATTTCTGAGTGCCACAGAACCGGCCTGTAACAATGAGGCTTCTTCACCCTTCCGGTAGAGGGCGCACTCTTGCAGGCGGCTTTTGTAGCCACTTGCTTTCTGGGTGCTTCACCACCGGTGGATTTGCAGGCAGTCTGCTTTGTAAGAGCCATGGTATAGAGACCCCCTTACTTACCCCCCTTCTCCTTAGGCTGGAGGTCAGTGAGCGAGAGGTGGTGCTGGCGTTGGAGAGCAACGGCCCACACCTGGTAATTTTTAAAAATTGTTTGTAGAGATGGGATCTTGCTGTATTTCCCAGTCTGGTCTCAGACTCCTGGCCTCAAACAATTCTTGTGAACTGTTAATGGAAGAGAGTTTATATTCGTATTTCTATGCTTGCTGACAATTTTTGTTGGACTATCTTAATATTGAACCTCTAATAGACTATGCTGGCGCAGGAGGCTGCTCAGGACTTGTAATGAGAAACAGAAGAGACAGTCAACTTTTGGAATTGGGTAGAAAGTGGCTTTGGACTTAATTTATCTACTGTACTGTTCCGATGCATTTAACACTCTTCTGGGGGCAAAATCAAAACTGCTCTCTGGTAGTTCCAGGATGATATTCAAAGGGGGAGTTGTTGGTATTGCAGAAGCACCCATGAGGTAGGAGCATGGACCTAGACTGAGAGCCTGCTGATATTTTCCCCCAATGGAGCAGCTGCACCCAAGGGTTAATGGTTAATAAAAAACACAACTAGACAACATGTTTAGGAAACTCTCCTGATGTTTCTTTCCATGTGAAGGACATTGATTATATAACACTGTGTTCACTCCTTTACTTATAAACCCATGAGTTTGGAGGAGAAGTTGGGCATACAAAGTGTAAACTCTTCACTTTTCTTTCCTTCTGACACTGAACTGCCCTACAAAGGATATGTGTCTTCCACCTCTACGTGGAGATGGTGGCCTTGACTAGCACTGCTGGGAGTGGAATCTCTAATTCTGGTTCCAATATCAGGCAGCTTGCTGGTCTACAGATATAAGCTTCCTTCTCCAGTATCAGTTTTATCAATAGTAAAGGTAGTATTTCAATTTTACATCTGTTTCTTTTCTTTTTCTTCTTTTTTTTTTTTTCTTGCTCTGTCACCTAGGCTGGAGTGCAGCAGTGTGATCACTGCTCACTGTAGCCTTGACTTCCTGAGCCCAAACAATCCTTCCACCTTAGCCTCCCAAGTAACTGGGAGCACAGGCATGCTTCACTACCCCAGCTAATTTTTAAATTTTTTGTAGAGAAGAACCAACCCATGCTGGTTCTGAACTCCTGGGCTGAAGCCATCTTGCCGTCTTTCTACCTTGGCCCCTCAAAGTTTTGGGATTATAGGCATGAGCCACCTTACCCAGCCTTGTTCTTTTGATCTTATTTTAAAACTCAACAAGAAGAGAGGTGTCATTTTGGGGCTTCTCTCATGTATCAACATTGTGCATTACTATTTTTCACAGTAAAATAAATGTATGTTATTTTAAATTATCAGCTTAGTTTGGTGGCTCATGCATGTAATCCCAGCTGTTTGGGAGGCAGAGGCAGGAGAATCACTTGAGACCAGGAGTTCAAGACCAGCCCAGTCAACATAGCCAGGCCCTGTATCTATCAAAAAACCTTTAAAAAAAAAAACTAGCACATACTGGTAGTCCCAGCTACTTGGGAGGCTGAGATTGCAGGATCGTTTGAACTAAGCAGTTCAAGGCTGCAGTGAGCTACAATGGTGCCTCTCCATTTCAGCGTGGGTGACAGAGAGAAATCCTGTCTCTTAAAAAAATAAATAAAATAAAAATAAGCAAAATGACCTCTTAATAGGTCAATATAAATTAATCACATTCCATGTCAATTTTATATGCTTTAAACTAATCCCAGAGCCAGTGTGTATACATACACACACACAATAGTTTTCAGCATTTGAATGAGAGCTAATTTACATAGGGAGATATTTTAATAATTTATTCAAGAAAGATAACAGTTTGTGAAAAAAATAAACCTTGTATAAGGTCCCCAGGAGAGGAATTTAAGCTAAATTGATCTAAATTATAATAATTCTATTGGAGTCTCTGTCTCCAAAGATATCATTCACCAAATAACTTCCCCCATAGCAGGATACAACAAATTTCAAATACATACCCACAGTCACACAAGTGCAAGTATAAAAAAATTTTAGTTACATATTCAAAACACTAACAAGCTTCTCAGATTTTTGTTTCTTTCAGCTATTTGATCTACCTTTATTCTCCCACATTCCTGAAGGGAACATATATTCTATATATCTGTATAGCTATAAATCTATGTGTGTATGTGTATATGTATATGTATAGATATAAATGTATGCATATTAATATATATTTATATTTATAATGCACATATAACATATATTTATTCCCTCTTGTCTTCACAATTAATACTTGGATATTACCTTTACATTGGTAGTTATAGATACATTCTTTTTATAATCAGAAAAGAATTTGTGTGTAAAATCTTCAAGTGTTATCCATGTAGATAATAAGGGAAGTAGGATCGCTCAACAATGCACAGCAAAAATCTTAGCTATCCAGATCTTCAAATAAGTCTCAGATCTGGGGTCTCAGGCCCCATTGGCCTGGGGCCACCATGAAAGTAGTACATGGATTTACTGGCTGTCATCTGTCTTCTCTGTTGTGGGATTTTGAGACCTTTCCAAGTCCCTGGGCTGTCTCATGTGTGGCTCACACACAGTATTTTCAGCTGTTATCAAATGTACATATGTTGGGGGCTACCCTCTCCAAGCCTCTTGGACAGATTGCAGATGGAGGTGGTGTAGAAGAGTACAGGAGGAGAGGGAGGAAATGGACCAGGTAGCAGTAACAACTATAATTTCTCAGAAATGCCCTTCTCTCATTCAGTGGCTACTCTCCTGTCACCTTGTATTAGTCTGTTCTCACGCTGCTATAAAGAACTGACCAAGCATGGGTAATTTATAAAGAACAGAGGTTTAATTGACTCAAAGTTCTGCATGGCTGGGGAGGCCTCAGGAAACTTACAATCATGATGGAAGGGGAAGCAAACACATCCTTCACATGGTGGCAGGAGAGAGAAGTGCTGAGCAAAGTGGGAAAGCCCCTTATAAAACCATCAGATATCTGGGAACTCACTCACTGTCACGAGAACAGCATGGGGGATCTGCCCCCATGATCTAATCACCTCACACGAGGTATCTTCCCCAACATGTGAGGGTTACAATTCAACATGAGGTTTGGGTGGGGACACAGAGCTAGACCGTATCACACCTTCTCTTGTAAATCTTTCCTTTTCTTTAGAGGAGGTCCGTCTCAAGGAGCTCTGAAGTCCCTCTCCATGGGCTTTCTTGTTGTGATTACATAGCTGTGAATCCTAGGCCAGGCCTAGCTGGGGTTCAAGCTAAGCCCACCATTATGTTTTCTGATTGGCTGAGTTTCAAATACTGAGACATTTATCCTTTGAAAAACAAAACAAAATTTTAAAAAACAGTTTGGATAGAAATGGAGTTCACTCTTCATTAGGGCTTTAAATGATACCTGAACGTGAATCAAACTTTCTCTAATGATCCAGGGTCAACCTTATGAACATGATAGTTGGCACTGTTCTATGACACAGCTATTTCCTGCTATTGAGCTTTGTAACTGTTTGCTACAACTCCTAAAATGCTATACTTTTGGGGATGCTCTGTCTTCTATTCATGGTTATAGTGTCTTGCTATAGTCAATGTCCTTGTGAGTTAAAAATTAGGAAAGCAATATTGATAAATTTGGTGTAAATAAGAGTAAACTGGCTCTTCTGAGAGTTACTGGAGTTTTCCCATGAATATAACGTATACCCTCAAGAGAATTTGGGAATCTTTATTTTGGCTGCTCTGATGCCTTTGTGATTCGGCTTTTAGGTCACAGCTGATTTCCCGTCTATGACTCTGCATCCTGATTTCTCCAAGGCAACCATAATGTCCTGGAGTAATATAGTGATAGTTTCTGCTTTCATTCTCAAAGGTGTTGCAAACTGGATAATAGATTAACTGGTCACTCTACAGATGAGTGATAGTACCCGCAGGTTTAAAAACTGTAATAGTTTCTTCTCTAAGTGATCTATGTATCAGGATTGTACTCAGGTTCACCAAAAATGAAAAAGAAAACATGAAAATGTACAGTAGAGCTTTATTCTAAAGATTTCCAGATTTGCTTGCCTAATAGAAATCTGAGATGGAATGAGGAAATCTAATATTAAGTACCTACTGTTTACCTTGACCTATGCCAAACACATTCGCATTTATCAAATTTATTTAATCCTCAAAATAGATATAATTCTCTTCTATGTAAAAGGGAGTCAAGTCTCCAAGAATTAGCTTACAAACCTTGAGGTTGACATAAGGAGAAAAGAGAGATGGTTTTAAACCACAGACGGACTTATTTCAAATTCTTTTTTTTCCATTCCTAACTACAATGTTCATTATTATCATACAATATGCTGGAGAACCTCTTCTTGGTAACATTATAACATTGTCTTCACAGTTGGTTAAAAGGAAGAGGTAGGATAGGAAAAAGAACTTAATCTAATTCGGAAATGTTTGGAACGCCTTGGTTTGGAGAAGTTGCTGAATATAATGTCATAGCTTTAGTTTAATTGTAAAGGGTACCTGGCTGATTACTGCTGTAGTTTCTGAGGTCTGTGGCTTTGAACATTTATAACCACGTAATGAGTCAAACGAATGGAAAATCATGGGGGAAACTGTAACTTTAACCATTCTGGGTATATCTGGGAATGCAGCCCTTCATTTTAAAAAGTGAAGGCTTACAGCACAAAATAGTAGGATTCTGAGAAATGTGTGACAGCACCCACCCCATCCATAATCATTTAAAAAAACTGTCTATATGTTAGGGCCCAAGTCTGCCATTTTGATTTATGTATACTCTTTTTTGCTTATGTGTTTAATTTTTCTTTTCTTTCCCTGATTTCCTGTAGGTTACAAGAACATTTTTTGAAAGTCCATATTTATTTATCTGGGATTTTTGAGTCTAATTCTCTTTATAGTCTTTTTTAAAGGTTGTTCAAGTTATTATTTTATACCTACATAAATTATCACAGTGTATTGGTGTTAAGATTAACCAGTTCAAGTGAAGTATAGAACACTTAACCCCACTTAAGTCTCCTTTACCTACTCCCATTTATAATATAATTGTCTTAAATACTTCCTTTATGTACATTGAGAAACATATTGTTAAATTAAGGTTGGCCTATAGCTGTCTCCTTATGTTTTAAGTACTGCCTAAAGCCATCTTAGTGCATAATAAACTGTAACCCAACTTGATGTGTAAATAGACTGTAAACTACTTTAACAAATAGCTGAGGCTCAGCCAATCACAGCAGCTTAACTTCAGCCAATCATAGAAAGCCAGCTGTTCAAACCAGTTTCAAATATGGTAAATGCCCACCTTTAACCAATCCCACTGTTTCTGTACTTCACACCTTCTGTTTTCTGTATATCATTTTTTTTCCTATTTATAAATGTTATCTCACTGTATGGCAACCCTGGAGTCTCTCTGAACAGTTTTTGTCTTTGATTTTTAGAAGTTTGATTATGACGTGTCTTGGTGGGCTTTCATTTATGTTTATCCTATTTTGAATCTTGCAGTTTCTTGACTTTGTAGGTTTATACTTCTTGCCAAATTGGGATATTTTGCAGCTATTATTTTTTGAGTGCTTTTTTATTCTCATGATTTCTCCTCTCCTTCTAGGACTGCAATGACATGGAGTTAGATCTTTTCGTAAGGGTCCATTGGAACTTTAGGCTCTGTTGATTTTTGTTCAGCCTGTATTCTATCTGTAGTTCACATTAGATAATTTCTGTTGCTCTATCTTCAAGTTCATGGATTCTTTCCTCTTTCTTTTTCATCATGCCGTTGATCCCATCCATTAAAATTTTAATTTATATTATTGCATTTTTCAGTTTTAAAATTTCCATTTAGTTCTTTTTTTTTGCGGAGATTTTCTATTTTTTTCATATGTACTTGTAAATTTTACTGAAGCCGTTTTATACTAGCTGTTTTAAAACTCTTGTCTGATGATTTAAACAATATTCCTGTCATCTTTTTGTTGGCATCTGCTAGGGTTTGAATTTGTCCCCTAAAGTTCATGTGTTGGGAACTAGGTTCCTCAATGTGGCAGTGTTGTGAAGTTATATGGTTTGGCTCTGTGTCCCTACCCAAATCTCATCTTGAATTGTAATTCCCACGTGTTGAGGGAGGGACTTGATGGAGGTCATTGAATCATGGGGGCAGTTTTTCCCATGCTGTTCTCATGATAGTGAGTGACTTCTCAAAAGACCTGATGGTTTAAAAGTGTGTGGTGGTTCCTCTCTGTCTCTCTTTTGCTGCCACGTAAGATGTGCCTAGCTTTCCCTTTGCCTTCTGCCATGATTGTAAGTTTCCTGAGTCCTCTCCACCCATGCAGAACTGTGAGTCAAATAAAACTCTTTTCCTTATAAATTAACCAGTCTCAGGTAGTTCTTTTTTTTTTTTTTTTTTTGAGATAGAGTCTCACTGTGTCACCCAGGCTAGAGTGCAGTGGCATGATCTCAGCTCACTGCAACTTCTGCCTCCTAGCTACAAGTGATCCTCCCACCTCAGCCTCCCAAGTAGCTGGGACTACAGGCATGTGCCACCATGCCCAGCTAATTTTTTGTATTTTTAGTAGAGACGGGGTTTCACCATGTTGGCCAGGCTGGTCTTGAACTCCTGATCTCAAGTGATCTGCCCACCTCAGCCTCCCAAAGTGCTGAGATTACAGGCATGAACCACCATCCCCAGCCACAGGTAGTTCTTTATAGCAGTGTAAAAATAGACTAATACAGAAAATTGGTATTTGGAGTTGGGTACTGCTATAAAGAGAACTGAAAATGTGGAAATGACTTTGGAATTTGTAACTGGGTAATGGGCACAGGTTGGAATAGTTTGGATGGCTCAGAAGAAGACAGGAGGATGTAGGAAAGTTTGGAACTTTGTAGAGACTTGTTGAATGGTTTTGACCAAAATGGTTTCAGTGACATGGGCAATGAAATCCAGGCTGAGGTGGTCTTAGATGGAGATGAGGAACTTAGGGGGAACTGGAGTAAAGGTTACTCTTGCTGTGCTTTAGCAAAGAGACTGGCAACATTTTGCCCCTGCCCTAGAGATCTGTGAAACTTTGAATTTGAGAGAGATGATTTAGGGTATCTGACAGAAGAAGTTTCTCAGCAGCAAAGCATTCAAGATGTGATCTGGCTGTTTCTAAAAGCATATAGTCATATGCATTCACAAGGAGATAATCAGAAATTGGAACTTATGTTTAAAAGGGAAGAAGAACACAAAAGTTTGGGAAATTTGCAGCCTGATCATGTGGTAGAACAGAAAAACCCATTTTCTGGGGAGAGCCGTAAACTTTTGGCTGCAGAAATTTGCATAACTAAAATGAAACTGAATGTTAACAGCCAAGACAATGGGGAAAAAGTCTCCAGGGCATTTCAGAGATCTTCACAGCAACCCCTCCTATCAAAGACCTGGAGGCTTAGGAGAGAAAAATGGTTTTGTGGGCCATGCTCAGGGTCCTGCTGCTCTGTGCAGCCCTGGGACATGATGCCCTGTGTCCCAGCCACTCCAGCTCCAGCCATGGCTAAAAGGGGCCAAGATACAGCTTGGGCCATGACTGTAGAGGGTGCAAGCCCCAACCCTTGGTGACTTCCATGTGTTGTTGTATCTGAGGGTGCACAGAAGCCCAGAGTGGAGATTTGGAAACCTCTACCTAGATTTCAGAGGATGTATGGAGATGCCTGGATGTCCAGGCGGAAGTCTGCTGCAGGAGCTGAGCTCTCATGGAGAACCTCCACTAAGGCAATGCTGAGGGGTAATGTTGGGTTGGAGCCCCCATATAGAGTCCGCACTGGGGCACTGACTAGTGGAGCTGTGAAAAAAGGGTCACCATCCTCCAGCCCCAGAATGGTAGATCCATTGACAGCTTGCACTGTGTGCCTGGAAAAGCTTCAGGCACTCAACACCAGCCTGTGAAAGCAGCTGGGGGGGCTTTACCCTGCAGAGCCACGGGGGTGGAGCTGCCTACAGCCTTGGGAGCTCACCCCTTGCATAAGCATGCCCTGGATGTGAGGCATGGAGTCACAGGAGATTATTTCAGACCTTTAAGATTTAATGGCTGTCCTGATGGGTTTCAGATTTGCATGAGGACTGTAGTCCCTTCATGTTGGCAAATTTCTCCCATTTGAAATGGGAACATTTACCCAATGTTGTTGTATCTGAGATGAGACTTTGGACTTTTGCCTTATCTCAGATGAGACTTTGGACTTTTGGGTTAACCCTGGAATGAATTAAGACTTTGGGGGACTGTTGGGAAGCCATGATTGTGTTTTGAAATGTGAGAAGGACATGAAATTTGGGAGGAGGCAGGGGCAGAATGATGGTTTGTCTCTGTGTCTCCACCCAAATCTCATCTTGAATTGTAATGCCCAGGGAGGGCCCTGGTGGGAGGTGACTGGATCATGGGGGTGGGTTTCCCCATGTTGTTCTTGTGATAATGAAGGATTTCTCTTAAGATCTGATTGTTTAAAAGTGTATGGCAGTTCCTCTCTCTTTCTCTCTCTCTCCTGATGCCATGTAAGACATGCCTTGTTTCCCTTTTGCCTTCTGCCATGATTGTAAGTTTCCTGAGGCCTCCCCAGCCATATGGAACTGTGAGTCAGTTAAACCTCTTTTTTAAAATAAATTTCACAATCTCAGCTAGTTCTTCATAGCAGTGTGAAAATAGACTAACATAGGTAATTTTTTTTTTTTTTTTTTTTTTTTTGAGACAGAGTCTCACTATGTCACCCAGGCTGGAGTGCAGTAGTGTGATCTTGGCTCACTGCAAGCTCTACCTCCTGGGTTCATGCCATTCTCCTGCCTCAGCCTACTGAGTAGCTGGGACTACAGGAGCCCACCACCATGCCTTGTTAATTTTTTTGTATTTTTATTAGAGGCAGAGTTTCATCTGTGTTAGCCAAGGTGGTCTTGATCTCCTGACCTCCTGATCCACCTGCCTCAGCTTCCCAAAATGCTGGGATTACAGGCACAAGCCACCGCACCTGGCCCAGGAGGTGAAATCTTTTAAGAGGTGATTAGGCCATGAGAGCTCTGCCCTCATGAATGGATTAATGCTGTCATCACTGGACTGGGTTCATTATTATGGGAGTGGGTTTGTTTTTTTAATTAAACAACTTCAGCCCTCTCTTTCTGCCCCTCTCCTTTCTTACTCTCCCTCTCTTATTCTCTCTTTGCTCTTCCACCATGGGATGACATAGCAAGAAAGCCCTCACCAGATGCTGGCCTCTTGATCTTGGATTTCCCTGCCTCTGGAACCATGAGCCAATAAATTTCTGTTTATTATAAATTACCCAGTCTGTGGTCAGCTGTAGCAGCACAAAACAGACTAAGACAGCATCTGGTTATTGTCTTTTCTCATTGACGTTGAGTTTTTTTGGGGTTTTGGTATGATGAGTAAATTTTAATATTCTGGACATTTGGGGCATTAAATCAGAAGACTCGGGATCTTATTTAAATCTTCTGTTTCAGCAAGCCTCATCTGAAACCACATCAGCATGGAAAGGAAAGTGCTGCCCCATAACTGCCACATGGGAGTAGAGGTTTAGGTTCCCAGTGCAGCTTTCATTGGCACTCTCAGGAGGAAAGAAAGCACCTCATTACATCTGGGTAAAGGTGAAAATATGGCCTTCCCACTTGGCCTTTGCTGATGGGATGAGGGCAGGGCTACAGTTTTCCTCCTAATGTTTGGCTGGAGTTGGGTGGTTATTGTCAAAAATTTTATTTCTGCACTTTGGAGATTTCTCAAGGAACTTAGAACTACCACTTGACCCAGCAATCTCATTACTGGGTATATATTCAAAAGAAAATAAATTATTCTACCAAAAAGACACGTGTACTTGTTTGTACATTGAAGCAGTATTCATAATAGCAAAGACATAGAATCAACCTAGGTGCTTGTCAGTGGTGGACTGCATAAAGAAAGTGTGGTATATATGTACCGTTAAGATACTATGTAGCCATAGAAAGGAAGAAAATCATGTCCTTTGTAGCAACATGGATGCAGCTGAAGGCCATTATCCTAAGCTGTATTAGTCCATTCTCATGCTGCTGTGAAGAAATACCTGAGACTGGGTAATTTATAAAGGAAAGAGATTTAATTAACTCAAGTTCCGTATTGCTGGAGAGGCCTCAGGAAACTTACAATCATGGCAGAAGGCAAAGGAAAAGCATGCACCTTCTTCACAGGGTGGCAGGATGGAGTGAGTACCAAGCGAAGAGGGGAAGCCCCTTATAAAACCATTGGATCTCATGAAAACTCACTCATTATCATAAGAACAGCATAGGAGAAACTGCCCCTATGATTCAATTATCTCCACCTGTTCCACCCTCAACATATGGGGATTATGGGGATTATAATTCAAGGTGAGATTTGGGTGGGGACACAGAGCCTAACCATATCATAAGATAATTAATACAGAAACAGAAAAACAAATACCACATCTTTTCACTTTATAAGTGGGAGCTAAACAGTGGATACTCGTGGACATAAAGATGGAAACAATAGACACTGGAGACTGCTAAAGGGGCAAGGGAAGGGGGAGGGCAAGGGTTAAAAAGCTATTGGGTACTATGATCAGTGTCTGGGTGACAAGGTCAATCATACCCCAAACCTCAGCATCATACAACATACCCAGGTAACAAGCCTACACATTTATTCCTTGACTCTAAGATAAAAGTTGAAATTATTTTTTAAAAGTTGAATTAATTAGATGATTTTTTCTTTTTCACTAGGCTGACCCTTTGACCCTTTCTTGGTTTTCTTGGGGCTTTTTTTTCTTTTATCATTGTATGTTGGTATTTTGGGTTATAGGCTTCTCTAGCATCCAGTATAAAATACATAAGGCATGAGGAAATCTAGAGACCTCAGTGCCATGCTGTTTGTTAAGGTTTCAAAGTCCCTAACTGACCTGTTTTTTTGTCTCCACCTTTCCTAGTATTCTTATTTTGTTTTATGTATGATGTCCAGAGATTTTAGCTATATCTAGAGAAAGGAATAGAGAGACACATCTACTTTATCTTCTAGCCATAATCTTTTAGCCCTTTTGATGCACCCTCAGTGTCCAAATATTTTGAAATAACCATGATCTCCAGAAGGTCCTATAATCAAGATTGATACATGGCTCTCTGTGTCAGCTGTTTTCATCAACTACTTCTATAGGTTTAAGTTGTTATTTGTGACTAGGGATATTAATTTAGGCACAAATGTACATGGATTGACTTACCTTGGTTTAATTTGCCTTTATTGAAATTGCATTCTGTCAGATTATTTTGGCCAAATTTCCTTCTTTAGCCCTGTCATTAGGTTAGTTCTTAGTCCCTAACCTCCTGAGCATAAATTTTTTTCCTAATTTTTTGCTTTGGGCTTATAAATGAAACTTCTTCCTCTAATCTCAAAATTCACTTCATGTATGGAGCTGTTCTGCAGTGAACAGATATATGCAAGTCTCCCCCTCAAAGGCCAAGGAAGCTGGGAAGCCAGAGAAAAGAGGCTGACAAATCCAGTTTCTCAGAAAGAAACATTTGATAGGAACCTATGAACAGAAGCAATGCCTTGGGCAGCTGAGAGACCATAGATTCCCACACCTACCCACCTGAAATATTCTTTTTATAGCAGGCTTTTTTTTTCTTTTTTTTTTTTTTTGGTAAAACATGTAGCTACATTGGACGCAGTCAGAGAAGTGAAAAGGCACATGTCGTTTTCTATCAGGTTGGTGCAATTCCTCCTCTAGCCATTTGCTTTTCATTTCTATTGCTAGCTAAACCTGTGTTGGCAAACAAATGGCCCACAGAAGCAGCCAACCCATTGCAGTGGCTATCCACTGCCCTTCCTTACCACACTGCACCATATGCCTTTCAGTTAATAACCACTCTAGGCCAACTGGCATGTTCAGGGTGTCTCCATACTCACACAGAAGTCCGAATGCATCTAACAGACGTGCCACACCATCCCACATAGACATGGCTGGCCTGGGATTTCCCCTACAGATGCTTCATTCCCCTTTCCTGTCTCTTGGCCTCTTAGCTCCTGACTGACTCACCAAATGTTCTGGGTGAGGCGGTATATGCAGATCTACCCCCAAAAGCCAAGAGAGCTGACAGGCCAAAGAAAGAGGCTGACAAATTCAGTTTCCCCGAAAGAAACATTTATTAGATACTTAACAAACAGAAGCCATGCTTTGAGTAGCCACAAGATGATGGATCCGGCTGGGCGCGGTGACTGACGCTTGTAATCCCAGCACTTTGGGAGGCCGAGGCGGGCGGATCACGAGGTCAGGAGATCGAGACCACGGTGAAACCCCGTCGCTACTAAAAATACAAAAAATTATCCGGGCGTGGTGGCGGGCGCCTGTAGTCCCAGCTACTCGGAGAGGCTGAGGCAGGAGAATGGCGTGAACCTGGGAGGCGGAGCTTGCAGTGAGCCGAGATTGCACCACTGCACTCCAGCCTGGGTGACAGAGCGAGACTCTGTCTTAAAAACAAAACAAAACAAAACAAAAAACAAATGATGGATCCCCACACTCGGCACTCTAGAAAATATCCTTTCTGTAGCAAGCGTTTTTTTTTTTTTTTTTTTGGTAAGACATGCGCTGCTGGTCATGTCTCATGTCTCGGACCCTCTTATGACACTCATGACCACTGGGGAAGTTAGAGAAGCATCTTTATGAGAAGTTATCTATGATATAGGCATTGTTTCTTGACCTTGCTGTGGGAATGCCTGGATATGCAGGAATTAATGACGGTTTCACTTCAAGATGGCATTTTTCTTGCCATGCAACAGGCTGCTTTCCTACAGGAGCCCACTTACAGAGTTCACCTGTGAGGTGTGATTTCTTTTCTTTTTTCTTTTTTTTTCTGAGAGGGAGTCTCGCTCTGTCGCCCAGGCTGGAGTGCAGTGGCGCGATCTTGGCTCACTGCAAGGTCCGCCTCCCGGGTTCACGCCATTCTCCTGCCTCAGCCTCCCGAGTAGCTGGGACTACAGGCGCCCACTACCACGCCTGGCTAAGTTTTTGTATTTTTAGTAGAGACAGGGGTTTCACCGTGTTAGCCAGGATAGTATCTGTCTCCTGTGAGGTGTGATTTCTGAGTAATTTCAGGGTGTTACAAGTTCCTTTGCAAGGGATCATATGTCTTGTTATCAGTACTGTAGAACCGGAGGTAAATTAGTTCCAGGTGGAGGACTTAGAATATATTTTTAGATGGGAGCCTCCAAAGTGGTGGGGAAGACCTCAGGTGATGATAGGGCCAGGGGATGCCAAGGAAAGGGAGAGAAGCATGGGCTATAAGGGGTGAGAGAGTGAAGTGGTGTGGTTGAATCCCCGTATTCAACCTAGAGAAAGCAGAGAGAAAGGAGGCCACCAATCGTGGCATATTTCTGAAAGATAGCCAGCATGACTGACTGCCTATCAGTACAGAACCAGTCAGATATTTTGTTCTCTATCATGATATTTAGATAAAATATGACGGAAATTACAAACTTAGATGTCTACAGGGGGCAGGTTAATGACCTGGTTACAAAAATAAGTTTTCCTTTCTTTTGAACCTACTATAAGAAAAGTAATAACCCTAGCATGATTACAATTAACAACACCCTCCAAAGGCTTCCTATTTCATCCAGTAAATGACAGACTCCCTTCAATAATCTATAAGCCTCCACATCATCTCTACCCTGTTATTTCTCTGATCTCTTCTCTTTTTACTCTGTGCCAAGCTAGATTAGCCTCTTTGCTGTTGGTTGAAGACCCTGGGCTACCTCCCTTGCCTGGAATCTTCTCATGGACTGTCATGTCTGTCTAGAATGCTCTTCTCTGGGTTATATGCATAGCTCACTTCCTCACCTTCTACAGGTTTCCTCCCAAAGTCACCTTTCAGTGAGGACTTCCTGGGATCCATGGCTAACATTTTAGCTCTGGAACTGTCTCTACTTCTTCCTGGCTGTATGTTTTTTTCTTATACTTCTTTCCACCTAATATACTATCTATTCAGCTTATTAACTCTAAATGTCTTTCTCCAATCTCACTAAAATGTAAACTTCATGGTACCCCATGACAATTAGGCAAATGGAACTCATGACAGTTAGGTGTGTTTCCATGTTTAGTCTCCAGTACCTAGAAAGAGGCCATTCATGTATTAGGTTCTCAATAACTAACTTAAATAAATGACAATAAACATGTAATGAATGCTGGGTAAACAGCAGGAAGTATGAAGGCCTGTGGCAAACTTGAAAGGGTATGCCCCTTCTAAAGGACAGCTACTGTCTATCTCCTGTATTTTTGGCAGATAAATATGTAGACCAAATGATGCCAGACATTTTGATTTTCAAGAAATATAGATATCTCAATTTGTATATAAATATGACCAATTTTTAATTTTTCTGCTTTATTGAGGTACACTTGATATAAAATAAATGCGTATATTTAACTTGATGAGATTTGATGAACATGTACATCCATGAAACCGTCACCACAATTAAAATACAGAACATTTTCATTGTCCCGAAAGTTTTTTTATGCCTCTTTGTCGTCCCTCCCTCCCTCTACCCCATCTCTATAAGCCACAACCTTGTTTTCTGTAAGTATAGACTGGTTTTCATTTTCTAGAATATTATATAAATGGAATCAAACAGTGTATACTTTTATTTTCTGGCCTCTTTTACTCAACATAATGACCTTGAGATTCGATTATATTATGTGCCTGATTCATTTATCTTTATTGCTGAATATTCTTTTATTGGATGAATATAGCACAATTTGTTTATCATTCATCAGTTGATGGATATTTGGGTTGTTTCTAGTTTGGGGCAATTATAAAAACGCTGCTGTGAATATTTATGCGCAAGTATTTGTGGGGAAGTACGTTTTCATTTCCCTTTAATTTTCCCAATGTTTAAATACTGCTAACTAATATAAAACATTTTTAACCCAAGTAGGCAAATAGTGAATGCCCTACACGAAACACTACTGCACACCAGATCCAGCCTGTGGCTGGCCAGTTTGCCATGGATATGGAGGTTCTGTGGTTTTCTCTTAGAAACACAAATATTGAGTTATGCTCATTGGCTACCCTGACCCTTTGAGACTTGGTCCCAGATTTCATTCACCATCCAGAGGTTAAGTTATGTGGAGGCCATGATAAGAAGCCATAATTTATGGCCTCCTTTATGCTTCTCTGTCTGGGGATCCTTGGCAGGGCCAATGGTAAAGGTTTGACCTTTCCATAGCAAGGTTGGGCTCTAGGGATGGTGAGAAGGTATGTTGGCACATCTTCTCCAATGGACTAGAGCTGGCAGAACAGTTGTCATAACTCTATTTGGGATGCTTCTGCCTCGGCCCCCATTACTCTATCAAGCAAGCAGATTGGAAGTCAGGCAGGCTTCTGTCATTTCTTCCTGGGTGGTCTAGCTGTTCCCTTAACTGCTCCAGGAAACCTCCTGATAGGGCCTTGCAGTGAGATTTCCAGGAAGGCATGAATACACGGACCCTTTATTCTCTTTGTCCTGAGAAGGAGGAAAAGTTGCATAAATGGTTTGGGAAATTAAGCCCTATTTATCTCTTATCTTTCCTTTCTATCAAAGGCAGAGAAAGGGGAAAACAGTTGGCTCTGGAAGGTAGCAGAATTCTCTGGGATAGCTGCAAAAGAGAAATAATGGAAGGTCAGTTTGGGCCCAGGTAGGGGATGGTAGCCTTGTAAGACCTCCAGTCCCTTGCCTGAGATGCTGGCAGGCACTCACCAGCAGGAATGAGGAGCACTCCTCACTTGCGTGGCCATGTGAAGAGAGCTGCCCCTTGGGGCACTGGCAGGGGGCATCACTGCAGGAGAGGATGGAAATGGAAGACCAGGGCAGTAGACAAAAGAGCTGGTTTCATACACATGGGACACCCCCAACAGACTTCAAAAACAATTTTGAGTGAATTTGAAGGAGCTGGGCTTCTGCAGAACAAGTGTGGATAGATCCAGAAATATACTGCTTTATCATCAGCACTTTGCTTCTATGTTTATTGATTGATTGATTGATTGAGACAGGGTCTCCCTCTCACCCCGGCTGGAGTGCAGTGATGTGATCATAGTTCACTGCAGCCTCGACCTCCTGGGCTCAAGTGATCCTCCCACCTCAGCATCTTGAGTAGCTGGGACCACAGGCATGTGCCACCACACTTGGCTAATGTTTTTCTTAGAGACGGGGTCTCGCTATGTTTCTCAGGCTTGTTTCAAAAAATTGAGCTTTATTTTTTCTGTTATGATAGTAGTACATGCTCATAAAAATTCTCTTATAATTTTTTCTCTTATAATAGTAGTACATGCTTGTAAAAATTCCAGAAAATTCAGAAAAGTATGAATAAGAATATAAAAGTTACCTGAGATTTTTACTGTGTGGAGGTAGCCACTGTTAACTTTTGAATAATAGCTTCCTGAATTTTTAAATATCCAGGGGACATAACACACACACACACACACTCTCTTTCTATATATATGTATACATATATGTATACATATATATATACACACACACATATGTGCATACATAGCTATACATAAACGAATATAATGATAAAGAGAAAATCTTATTCTGTTTACACTCCTCTGAGGGCCAGGCATTGGCTAGCACCAAAGCTTTCAAAGAATCAGGCAGGAGAAAGGCTGAATAGCTATTGGGATGGTGGAAGCCCGAATGATCCTCAAACTCTCAAAGAAGTCAGCAAAAACTCACAAAGGGCTTGCTGGGAATGAATTTATTGTGAAAGGACTGAGTTTTTACATCTGGTTTTGTAAGGTAAAACAAGATCAGCACACAAGTACACAGAAGTCTTGAGGCACATAGAAATGTGAAGAAGAAAACCTCAGGGGAGGGTGTGAATCTAATCCAGTGGTCCCCAATCTTTTTGGCATCAGAAACCAGTTTTGTGGAAGACAATTTTTCCACAGACTAGGGTGGAGGGATGGCTTCAGGGTGATCGGCCTCAGATAATCAGGCATTAGTTAGATTCTCATAAGGAGTGCCTAGATCCCTGGCACTTCACAATAGGATCTGAGCTTCTATGAGAATCTAATGCTGGCCGCTGATCTAACAGGAGGTGGAACTCAAGTGGTAATGCTCACCTGCCCCTCACCTCTTGCTGTGTGACCCAGTTCCTCATGCTACCAGTCCATGACCTGGGGTTTGGGGACCCTTGATCTAATTCACATTTCTTCAACAGTAAAGCCAAATCAACCCCAATGAGGATCTTAGCCACTATCTGGTTTTCTCTTTCTCCCTCTCTCTCATGTGTATATCCATATACATATATTTTAAAAAATTATACAAATTGTATGGGCCAGGCGAGGTGGCTCACGCCTGTAATCCCAGCACTTTGGGAGGCCAAGGTGGGCAGATCACAAGGTTAGGAGTTTGAGACCAGCCTGGCCAACATGGTGAAACCCTATCTCAACTAAAAAATACAAAAAATTAGCCGGCCATGGTGGTGCACGTCTGTAATCCCAGCTACTCAGGAGGCAGAGGCAGAAGAATCACTTGAACGCAGGAGGCAGAGGTTATGGTGAGCGGAGATCGTGCCATTGCACTCCAGCCTGGGCGACAGAGCAAGACTCCATCTCAATAAATAAATAAATAAACAAACAAATTGTATAATGTGCTTTTTTCAAAAGGAAATTATACAAGTTGTGTAATAACTCAAAATTTTTTTCACTTAACTGCATATTATAAATAATTTTCTGTGTCAACAAAAACATATCCAGATTCTATTAATAGCAACATGACATTCTACTGTACAGATGGATCAAAATATTTATCCACTCTTCAACGATTAGTGGATTTAAAACAATTAAAATTTTAAATCAACATTTAGATTGTTTCAGTTTTTCGCTATTATAAACAATGCCACAATAAATGTTTTGCACATGTATTAATTTACATTTTTCTTATACTTTCTAAGGTGAAATTGCTGGGCCATAGAACATGCCCATTTTGAAGGTTTTGTGGCCCATATTACCAAAGCATCCTTCACAAAAAGTGTAGCAATTATCCTCCCACTAATCCTGTATGAGAGCCCATTCTCTTATATGCTTGTTGTTGCTAGATATTAAAATGCTTATATATTTTTGAAAATCTGGCTAACAAGTAAAAAAATTGTTTTAATTATAGCAAGGGTATATGTCTTCCTTTTGAATTGAATTACTGTAAAAATGTAAATTCCTTATCACGTGTATTTTAAATATGTTCTTGCAGTTTTTAATTTTACTTTTGACATAGCTTCTGGGATTTTTTCACAATATGAAAGTTTTTCTCTTTTAACATACTGTGTTATAATTTTTTGCTTCATGATTCCTCCTTTGGTGTTATATTATAAAGACTTTTATTCATACTAATATAATAAAATTATTCACCTATATCCATATTTTTCTTATACTCTTAGTTTAATATTTTAATTTTTAAACGTACCTGATTTTTTGTATGGAAGGCAAAAACCATGATTCAACTTATTTTTTCACAAATAGCCAGTTGACTCAATACTATCATACTATCTGATTTGAAATGTCTGATTTACGACAATCTTATTCTGACCCCAGGCTGGTAGGGGACTGAGAAATGCAAGAAATACCTGTGGAACCTGCCTGTCCATGGCTAATGGTATTCTCATAATATTAAAATTTTATATTCCGGGAGCTGTATTCTACACTAACCCAACTTACTACTTGCTTGCTATTTTTACTATAACCTAGTAGCCTTGCATTATTTTCAGTGTGCTACCCACTGTGTGTTTACTAAGCAGCCAGAAGGCTATGCCCAATTTTTCTTCTAAAAACCAAATTGTCTTGCAACTCTATAAAACAGAAAAACACAAACTACTTTTCTCTATGTTCATACTCAACACAAAACGCTTCTGTGACCAAATATGTGTACAAAAATAAGCAATTTAAAATCAAAGCTGCTCATGCATCAGCAAATGTGCTCAGCTGAGCCAAACAAAGGGTCTTTCAAAGTTAACTTTAGGGGGCCAATATGGCAGACTAGAAGCAGCTCATGTGCACTGCTATCATGGAGATGAAACAAAGGGCTAGTGAACACTGACCCTGCCGGCCAACCATCTGAGAAACCATGTCAGGAGCCGCTAAGGCAGCAGGGGAAGCTGAAAGGAGCAAAGCTGGGCACCAGCCTGTGTGAGATCAGATTGGAGCCAGGAGAACCTCTTCAACATGGGAAAGGGTGAGTAAGTGAAAGCCCCCAGGAGATTGACACTCTCTGCAGGGACCTGAGCAGGACTGAGAATGGTAGAATCTCCCTGCACGCCCTACACCCCTCCCCTCACACTGTGCTTCTAGACTGAGGAAGAGAGCAACCTGGACATATTGTGGGGACAACTGTTGAATCCAAGGGGACCTCTACAAGCCTCGGGCCCCAGAGCAGAACAGCACTGGCACCATAGCTCAATAGCGGATACAGCTGCAGTGCCTGGGAGCAGTAAGGTTGATTAAATGATTGATGGAGCAGGGCTCAGCTACAGTTTCAGCCTAGCAGTCCTGCTTCAGCCCAAACTTGGCTGGCCACTCCAGCCACTCCTGCCAGTGGTAGCTAGGCAGGCAATGCCTGCTAGAGCTTCCAGCTCAGTGGTCCTGGTTCTGTGGAAACTCAGCCAGTAGAGACAGCCTCCTGTTTTCTCAGGGAGCATCCATATGGCAGGGGAG
This sequence comes from Hylobates moloch, assembly GCF_009828535.3. Classification (NCBI taxonomy): domain Eukaryota; kingdom Metazoa; phylum Chordata; class Mammalia; order Primates; family Hylobatidae; genus Hylobates; species Hylobates moloch. The sequence goes on from NW_026652281.1 coordinate 32,874,774, forward strand.
GCATCCCCATCTGCTCCTAGTGCTGGTAGCCAGGCAAGCCACATCTGCCAGAGCTTCTGCCTCAGCTGTCCTAATTCTGCCTGAATTTGCTGAAGGCCATTACCCCCTGCTTCCCTGTAAACACCCAGATGTCAGGGCAGGCAACTCCATCCACCCCTACCTCCTATAGCCAGATGGGTCACACTCAGAGAGCTTCCAACCCAGTGGTTCTACTTCCACTTGAACTCTGTGGACAGGCACAACCCTGTGTTTCCCCAGGAAGCATACAGGCTGACCTGGTAAGAATATGGCTTGCCTGCCAACTGTGGCCACTGCCTGAGGAACACTTATGGACCAGAATACCCAACAAAGGAAAGGCCAGCATGGAGTCAGTAATCAAAGGAGGCTCCTCCAAGACACAGGAGCAGACTAGAATCTAAGCCAGTCAACCTAAGCCACCTTACACCATACTTGAACCCCCAAGGGCATCAAAAACAAAAAAGGCCCCCCCCTCCAAATCCAAAGGACTGCAGCTTCAAAGACTGAAGGAACATCAGCCCACACAAATGAAAAAGAAGAAGCACAAGAACTCTGGCAACTCAAAAAACCAGAGTGCCTTGTTTCCTCCAAATGACCACACTAGTTCCTCAGCAAGTGTTCTTAACCAAGCTGAAATGGCTGAAATGACATAAATGGAATTTGGAATATGGATAGGAATGAAGATCATCAAGATTGAGGAGAATGTCAAAACCCTATCCTAAGAAGCCCAAAATCAAAATAAAACAATAGAAGAGCTGATAGATAAAATAGACATTATGAAAAAGAACCAAACCGATCTGATAGAACTGAAAAAACACACTACAAGAATTTCATACTTGCAATTGCAAGTATTAACAGCAGAATAGACCAAGTTGAGAAAAGAATCTCAGAGTTCAAAGACTGGCTGTCTGAAGTAACTCAGTCAGACAAAACAAATAAGAAAGAATAAAAAAGCCAAAGAACTTGGAGTCTGATATTTGAGTACAGGAAGCATCCAGCATGGGAGAATGATGAGGGCCAGAAGGCTCAGCAAGTCAGCTTCTCCTAACCTTCTTCTGCCTACTTTATTCTAGCCATGCTGGCAGCTGATTGTGTAGTGCCCACCCACATTGAGGGTGGATCTGCCTCTCCCAGTCCACTAAATAAATGTTAATCTCCTTTGGCAACACCCTCACAGACACAACCGGGAACAATACTTTGGATCCTTCAATCCAATCAAGTTGACACTTACTTAATATTAACCTTCACAATGTAATATTCATCCCATTTGTAATTTTTCTTTAATATACAAGCTCCTTGAGAACATGCACCATTTGATCTTGTCTCTCTGTTGTGCTGGGAGGCAGTGGAGAAGAGAAGAGTTAAATGTGTGGGTGTGGAGTAAGACTGCCAGATTTGCATATTGGCTCCCCTACTTATTGGATCTCTGACCTTGAGTAAATTACTTAACATCTTTCTCAGTTTCCTTACCTGTAAATGAGTGGTGACATATATGGAACTTAGAATAAGAGCCAAGCAAGTATTCAATAGAAGCTAATGTTGTTGCTTAAAAAAAAAAAACGAAAACAAAGAATAAACAAAACTTCTGAGAAATATGGAGTTATGTAAAGAGACCAAATGTATTACTCATTGGCATCCCTGAAAGAGATGGGAAGAAAGCAAGCAACCTGGAAAACATATTTCAGGATATTGTCCATGAAAAATTCCCACACCTCACGAGGGAGGCCAACATTCAGCCCAGGGAATGTAGAGAACCCCTGAGATATTATGCAAGAAGACCATCCTCAAGACACAGAATTATCAGATTTTCCAAGGTTAAAATAAATTAAAAAGTGGTGGGCCAGGCATGGTAGCTCATGTCTGTAATCCCAGCACTTTGGAAGGCCAAGGTGGGTGGATCACTTGAGGTCAGGAGTTTGAGACCAGCCTGGCCCACATGGGGAAATCCCATCTCTACTAAAAATACAAAAATTAGCTGGGCGCGGTGGTGTGTGCCTGTAATCCCAGCTACTCAGGAGGCTAAGGTGGGACAATTGCTTGAATCCAGGAGGTGGAGGTTGCAGTGAGCTGAGATCATGTCTTTTCACTCCAACCTGGGTGACAGGGCAAGACTCCATCTCAAAAAAAAAAAAAAACAAAAGAAAAGAAAAGAAAAGAAAAAAAGAAAAGAAAAAATGGCAGCTAGAGAGAAGGGGCAGATCACCTAAATAGGGAACCCCAACAGGCTAACAGTGGACCTTTCAGCAGAAACCCTACAAGTCAGAAGAGATTAGGGGCCTATATTCAGCATTCTTAAAACAATTTCCAACCCTTTTATATTCAGCAAAACTAAACTTCTTAAGTTAAGGAAAATAAAGATCCATTTCAGACAAGCAAATGCTGAGGGAATTTGTTACCACCAGACCTGCCTGACAAATGTTTCTGAAAGGAGCACTAAATATGAAAAGACCGTTACCAGGCACTACAAAAACATATGTAAGTACACAAACTATAAGGCAGTCACACAAACAAGTCTGCATAACAACAAGCTAACAGCATGAAGATGGGATCAAATCTGCACATGCCAATACTAACCGTGAATGTAAATAGGCTAAAACTCTAATTGAAAGGCCCAGAGTGGCAAGCTGGATAAAGAAGCAACACCCAATGGTATGCTGTCTTCAAGAGACCCATCTCACGTGCCGTGACATCCATAGGCTCAAAATAAAGGGATAAAGAAAAAAATCTAATCAAATGGAAAACAGAAAACATCAGGGTTTGCAACTCTAATTTTAGAGAAAATAGACTTTAAAACAACAAAGATCAAAAAAGATAAAGAAGGGCATTATATAATGACAAAAGCTTCAGTTTAACAAGACCTAACTATCTTAAATGTATATGCACCCAACACAGGACCACCCAGATTCATAAAGCAAGTTGTTAGAGACCTATGAAGAGACTTAGATTCCCACACAATAATAGTGGGAGACTTCAACACCCCACTGGCAATATTTGATGGATCATCAAGGCAGAAAATTAACAAAGATATTCAGGACCTGAATTCAACACTTGATTAAATGGATCTAATAGACACCTACAGAATTATCTTCCCCCAAACAACAGAATATACATTCTTCTCATCACCACATGGCACATACTCCAAAATCGACCACACAACTGGACGAAAAAATACTCAGCAAATTTAAAAAAAACAAAATCATACCAACCACACTCTTGGACCACAGTAAAATAAAATAAAATCAATATGAAGAAAATGACTGAAAACTATACAATTACATGGAAATTAAACAATCTACTCCTGAATGACTTCAGGATAAACAATGAAATTAAGACAGAAATGAAGAAATTCTTTGAAATTTATGAGAATAAAGATAAAATGTATCAGAATCTCTGGGATACAGCTAAGGCAGTGTTAAGAGAGAATTTTGTAGCACCCACATTAAAAAATTAGAAAGATCTCAAATTAACAACCTAAAATCACAACTAGAAGAACTAGAGAAGCAAGAATAGACCAACTGCCAAGGTGGCAGAAGACAAGAAATATGCAAAATCAGGATTAAATGGAAAAAAATTGAGACGCACACACAAAACATATACAATATCAACAAATCCAGGAGTTAGTTTTTTGAAGAAATTAATAAGATAGATAGACTGCTAGCTACACTAATAAGGAAAAAAAGAAAGAAGATCCAATTAGAAATGATGAACGGATGTTACCACTGACCCCACAGAAATACAAAACAAACAAACAAATAAACAAAAAACCCAGGACTGCTATAAATACCTCTATGCACACAAACTAGAAAATTTAGAAGAAATGGATAAATTTGTGGACACATACACCCTCCGAAGACTGAAGAGATTGAATCCCTCAACAGACCAGTAACAGGTTACAAAATTGAATTAATTATAAAAAGCCTACCAATCAGAAAAAACCTAGAACCAGATGGATTCACAGCCAAATTCTACCACATACATAAAGAAGAGCTGGTACCATTCCTACTGAAACTATTCCAAAAAATTGAGGAGGGACTCCTCCCCAACTTATTCTACAAGGCCAGCATCATCCTGATACCAAAACCTGGCAGAGATACAACAAGAAAAGAAAACTTCAGGACAATAGCCTTGATGAGCATAGAAGTAAAAATCCTCAAGAAAATACTATCAAACCAAATCCAGCAGCACATGGAAAAGCTAATCCACCATGATCAAGTAGGCTTTGTTCCTGGGATGCAAGATTGATTCAATATATGCAGATCAACAAATGTGATTAATGATATAAACAGAACTGAAAACAAAAACCACATGACTATCTCAATAGATGCAGAAAGGGCTTTCAATAAAATTCAACACCTCTTTCTGTTAAAAACTCAATAAACTAGGCATTGAAGGAACATACTTCAAAATAATTAGCCATCTATGACAAACACATAGCCAACTTCATACTGAATGGGCAAAAGCTGGGAGCATTTCTCCCTTGAAAGCCAGCACAGAGATGCCCTCTCTTACTACTCCTATTCAACATAGTATTGGAAGTACTGGCCAGGGAAATCAGGCAAGAGAAAGAAGTAAATTGCATCCAAATAGGAAGAGAGGAAGTCACTCTATCCCTGTTTGCTGATGACATGATTCTATATCTAGAAAACCCCATGGTCTCAGCCCACAAACTCCTTGATCTGATGAACAAATTCATCAGTTTCAAGATACAACATTAATGTACATAAATCAGTAACATTTCTATACACCAACAACATCCAATATGAGAGCTAAGCTAATAATTAGATGGCTAATTATTTTGCAATTTCATTCACAGTTGCTACAAAAAGAAGAAAATACCTGGGAATACAGATATTAGGGAGCTAAATGATCTCTATAGTGAGAATTACAAAACACTGCTTGAAGAAATCAGAGATGACACAAACAAATGAAAAAACATTTCACACTCATGGATAGGAAGAATCGATATTGTTAAAATGGTGATACTGTCTAAAGCAATTTGTAGATTCAATTCTACTCCCTTCAAATTGCCAATGGCATTCTTCACATAATTTTAAAAAATTATTTTAATATTTATATGGAATCAAAGAAAAGCCTGAATAGCCAAGGCAATCCTAACCAAAAAGAACAAATCTTGAGCCATCACATTACTACAAACTATACTTCAAAGTATACTTCAAACTATTCTACAGAGCTACAGTAACCAAAACAGCATGGTACTGGTATGAAAACAGACACATAGACCAATGGAATGGAATAGAGAGTGCAGAAATAATGCCACACACCTACCACCATCCACTCTTCCACATTGCTTGACAAAAATCAGCAATGGGGAAAGGACTCTTCATTCAGTAAATGGTGCTGGGACAACTGGCTAGCCATACACAGAAGATTGAAACTGGACCTCTACCTTATATGACATATAAAAATCAATTAAAGATGGATTAAAGACTTAAATGTAAAACCTAAAACTAGAAAAACCCTGGAAGATAACCTAGGAAATACCATTCTGGACACAGGAAGGACTTCACAAAGGTTTCATGACAAAGACACCAAAAGCAATTGCAACAAAAGCCAAAATTGACAAATGGGATCTAATTAAAGAGCTTCTGCACAGCAAAAGAAACTATCAACAGAGTAAACAACCTACATAATGAGAGAAGATATTTGCAAACCATGCATCCAAAAAAGGACTAATATCCAGAATCTATAGGGACTTAAACAAATTTACAAGCAAAAACCAAACAACCCATTAAAAAGTGGGCAAAGGACATGAACAGGTACTTTTCAAAAGAAGACATACTTGTGGCCAAGAAGCATATGAAAAAATACTCAACATCCCTAATTATTGGAGAAATACAAATCAAAACCACAATGAGATACCATCCTGCACTAGTTAGAATTGGTATTATAAACAGTCAAAAAACAATAGATGCTGATGAGGTTGCAGAAAAAAGGGAACACTTATGCACTGTTGGTGGAAGTGTAAATTAGTTAAGCCATTGTGAAAAGCAGTGTGGCAATCTCTCAAAGAACTTAGAACAGAATTACCATTTGACCTAGCAATTCCACTATTGGCTGCATACCCAAACGAATATAAATAGTTCTACCATAAAGACACATGAATGTGTATGTTCACAGCAGCACTATTCATAATAGCAAAGACATGGAATCAACCTAAATGCTCATCAATGATAGACTGGATAAAGAAAATGTGGTGTGTGTATGTATATACACGCACACACACACACACACACACACACACACACTATGGAATATTATGTAGGCATAAAAAGAATGAGATCATGTACTTTGCAGCAATATGGATGGAGCTGGAGGTGATACCAGGAGGGAAACAACAGACATCAAGGGCCTGTTTGAGAGTGGAGGGTGGGAGGAGGGAGAGGATCAGAAAAAAATACCTATTGGGTACTATCTTATCACATGGGTAATGAAATTATCTGTACACCAAACCCCTGTGACATGCAGTTTACCTATATAACAAACCTGCACATGTACTCCTGAACCTAAAATAAAAGTTAAAAAAATAAAATTAAAGCTGTTGGAATTTTAAATTATTTTAGGCCTTAATGGAATGTGATTATGGGATTTGAGTCATGTAACAGACATATATAACCTAGGCAGCTATAACCTCTGTTTCTCTAGTTATACATTAGCCTTTTCCTTTACCTATATTATTTTGTAAAATGTTGTTAAAGACTAAAGGGTTCCAGGAAAGACTCATTTACTCTTAACTATTGATCTTCATTATAGATTAATTTCCCTCTTTCTTAGGCAAAGACCTCATGACTATCACATTGTCTAAAATGGAATGTTAAATATACTCTTTAAAATGGTGGGGGTGGGGAGGGGAACAAGCTGTAACGAATCAAATTGCTGTAACTCATAAACCAGCCTTGTATGGAAATTTATTCCTGTTAAATTTCCTTGTTTTCTGCTCATATAAGTAAAACCTTGCCTTTTCAATTTCTGAGCACTGACCCCATTTCTTTGGAGTCTGTATTTTCCAAATGGCCATCCTCAGTTTTGCACTTGAATAAACTCATTTAAACTAGATTCTTACCCTTTCCGTTATTTCAGATTGACATATTGGTGACCCAGATGGGACCCACAGTGAGCTTCCTACATTGACTCTTTCTACTTTCTTTACAGACCAGCATGCTTGTACCAACATGAACTGTTTCCATCCAACTGACTTTTGCTGGAGTTTGTGGGAGCCCTTGGTAAGGCTCCTCTCTGGTTTCAACTTCTCCCTGGCTTAGGTGAAATGCAGACTGTATTCAAGCAACCTGATTCCATACTGGATGGAGCTGGAATTGAAGCTTACCTTTAAAGCTTTAAGGTAGTAGTTTCATTTTTTTTATCTGTCTAGAGATTCTGTTGTTTGCAAGTTTGTGGTTTCAATCATCTTTGAGGTTAAGATTTTGTTCGTCTTACTGGCTAAAGTTTGCAACCTTTTCTCTAGTTCAAAATCTGGTTTCTCTTTAACAGGAGAAAGTAAATGTCTATGGATTAAGCAAAATTGTGATTCAAACTAGTGAAGTTTTGAAGTTTGGTTCCATTTGGCAAATTAGAATTCTTCTTTTGAGTGACCAATAATTAACAAAAGACCTTTATTAGGATGTGATAAGTCCTGCAGGCAAGGGACACTGTTCCTCCCAGCCAAAGGCACCTTAGGCAACCAAGCACTTGTGCAAGTTTCAGAGCTTATCACTAGAGACAAGAAATGGTCCCATAGAGAATTCCCAAAGAAGAAAATACAGGGAAATTTGCTTAAACTTGTGGGCACATATAACGGACTGATCTCGCGGTGCCTTAAGCACACCGAATTCCTAGTTTTCATTGAGATACATAAAAGGGAAGAACCAACCCAAGGGTGACAGCTTGGGGAGCTAGTCCCTTAAGCAGTACACTCAGTCCAAAACACCTTTCCCTTTTAGCTTTTAGTCCTTAACAGAAAAATGCAAATGATGGACAATGAGCCATCTAAAACTAAGTCTTCCTTGAGGAAAAATCCACCTTTAGAGACTCCAGCTAGATTCATGTACAATACTTACAGTACCACACGTTGTCATTATTTTTTAAAAATGGTCCCATATAACTTGTGAAGAACCAAAACTTCAATGGCTGAAATGGGATACCTTTGAAAAACTTCGACTAATTTACTGGCATTTTCAAATTTTAAAAAGCCGACTAGAATAAAACAGAGTAATTGGGAATGTCATTTTCAGTGGTATTTGAATGCATCCAAAAGAGGTTCTGATAAAGTTATTTGTTTGCAGGAAAAAAAACCAAAAGATTGTCTAAAACAATTTCCAAATTTAAAAAGGCTGCTGAAGCTTCTCCTCCCTCAGAAGCTTTCCCTTCTCCTCCCTCAGGTCCTTTTTCTCTTTATCCTTTACTATCTAAATTACCTTGCCCTGCTATGGAATTTAAGTATTTGAGCTTATGACCCTGGTATTTCTGATTTATATCAACTTGTTTACATGTTAGCTTCAAAAACAAGGCTTGGATAGATAAAGCCCATTGGCAAAACCCCTAGAGGATTTCCATAAATGTTCAAAAGAAGACTGCAGGAGTGCCCGTGACACTGAAAGGCTCTACTTGCAACCATTTCTTTAGTCTTCTAAAAGGGAGTTGATTTGAATAAAATACAGCGATGAGTCAGTGGTGTTATATTTTGAAAGATTTGAAAAGACTTTTAGACAATATTCAGGTTTATCTGAGGTGAGTTCTGCTAATCATCAAAATGAGACTCTCCTGAACTCCAAGTTTATAAATGGGCTACACAAAAAATTAGCTCTAATAGTAAAGATACATTGCCCTAGCTGGGCTACTTCTCACACTCACAATTTGATTAATCTTGCTGAAAAGTTATCTTGTACTTTAATTAAAAATGAAAAAGGGAAAGAGACTAGACCAAAAAATAAAGCTGAGAAGATTAGGAATCTGCAGCTAAAATAATTATTCACCCAGTCTAGACTGCCAAAATATACCCAATAAACCTCTGAACAGATCTAATCCTCCAAGTTGCAATTATTGAAAAAAAATGGCCAGTTTAAAAAAAGGCTGCTGAAAATTAACACAGAAGGAAAAACAACAGCCAAAGGAGGAAAAGATAAAATAGGAGTGCTCGAAGGAACTTAGAGGGATCTTTACTTATCTCCTTACTAATACTCTGGGAGAAACATAAATCTCATCTTATTACAAGGTCTCATTCCTCAGAGTAAACACTTGGTCCAAATGATAGGTGTTACAAATACTCCTATCAACAAACAAGTCTCAACCTGTAGCTTTTCAACCACATCCCTTGCAAGTGACTCATATTTTCCTTTTGGTTCCATGAGCCACCATCCCTGTAATGGAAAGATACTTCCTGGAACTGTATAAATACTCGTATTTATTTTTCCTTAAAGGAGGAACCGTATTGCGAATTAGATGGTGTGGTATGCACAAGAGACTACATTATTTATCTACTCTAGTCTTTTAAAAATGATTTCACTTTCTATCTTTTCCAAGCCATAAAGAAGTTGCTTCTTTTGAGCCAACTTATGAAAGATAATAAGCTACATCACGTTTTAATGACACTCTTTTGGCTTTTGCGAGCCAGCAGTGAAGAATTGTTTCTCAGGACCTTGAATCTGTTGTTAGTCTCGGAACTATACGGGCATCTTCATTAACCTGAGCCTCTGGATCTGACTTGTGATAGTGTCCTCTTTGTTTAAATTTTAAGATTCTTGTTCTTAAGGGCAACCACAAGGCTCCAGGGGAAAGGAGAACCTTCTATCTGGAGACTGTTTACTAACTTGTTTTATTCTGTTACACATTAAAATTATTTGCCCAGAAGCTAGATACTGAACAAATCATTTTGGAGATTGTGGACCCATAATTATATCCTAACTTATATTATAGTTATTTGTGTAGTTAACTCCCTTACTAAATTATATAGTCCTGGAGGGCAGAACCTTTGTCTTTTACATATGTGTCTTCTCCTTTAGCACCTAGTATAGAGGTGGGAACACAGAAAAGCAATGTCCTTATTACAAGTTTGGGCTTTAACCAGATGGGGAGTAGAAATCTGACTCCATCACCAATTGGCTGTAGGACTGTTGTCTTAGTTGCCTATCTGCAAAGTGGGGAGCAAATTCTCCTCTTCCCTTCTCCCGTCCCTCCCATCCTTTTTTCCTTTAACAAACACTTACTGAAGCCCTACTAAGTTCTTGGCACCATGGGATACAAGATAAAATAATGAATCACAAGGAAACGGTTGTTGTATTGGACCCCTATTGACTCCAGTAGGGATGACACTATGTCTGAGAGGATGAAGAAGAGACAGTGAACAAGACATAGGGTTTACTGGGGGGATTTACATACAGGTATGGTCCTTTGGTGGCAGGCTGGTCAGGCAAATCGCTACTGTTTGTAAAATGCAGACAATTTATATAGCATTTTCACTTAGCACCCTCCACCTAGCTACCTCAATCCAACCCAAAACAAATGGCTTTGATCCCCTGCGTGGCCTGCATTGCAAGGGATAAGCCAGGGGCTCAGATGTCCTTCATAGATAAGGAGTGAATCTGGATTGGCCACTCGTAGATTCCTTAGATTGGGACACTGAGCAAATTCTTCCTAGACCATAGGGTCATTTTCAGGATGTGCTGAAGTTACTGCTATCGGGCCTGTCTGCCATACAATGGTCTTTGTTCCTTTGGAATTGTTTTAAGATTAAGAAAGATGATGAAAATGAGCACCAATGAAGTACGATGTGAGATAGATAGAGAGATAGAGAAGTAGATACGATTGAATAGGTATTGTTTGATTAATTAATGCTGATGGGGAGAGACAAAGGGAATATAATACTTTTAAAAATATATGATTGATTACCAATAAAAGAGAAAGAGAAAACAAAGAAAGAAAGAGCTAGGAAAGGAATTCAAAGAAAACTGGAGATATGGATGCAAAAGAAAATTAAATGAGAAGAAAGGGGATATGAAGAACAGGCAGAAACTTAACCTAGTAGGTTGGCTGTGATGTATCTAGAATATCATCAGGACATAAAAATGTCATTAAATTGTAACCAAAAATATCTTGCAGTACTCCCCTCTCACTCACTGATGGATCCTGAGAACTGCCTTTGGCTTACAGTTTAGTGCTCAGGTGTTAAGGGAGAGGAGAAAACAAGGATAACTTGGAGATTGTGAGCTTGTGTAGCTAGAAATGATGACACCATTCATATAAATAAAGTGAGGCATATAAATTAGTTAGGTCTCGAGTTTGGTTTAAAACTGATGAAGTTTCAGGTCTAAATGGCTTATCTATGTAGATATGACCAATGGCTACTGGAGGTTGGAATGCAAATTGGGGGAATAATCCCTTTGTAAAAACACACCTAAACAATGCACAGTGAAGCCACAAAATGGATAACTCTTGAGGGAAACGACAGAGACAAAGCCAAAGAGAACATAGTGAATTTTAAGAGTCTTTTCCTGGATGGTAACCTTCAGGAAATAAAAGAAGGAAATGCTTCAATCAAAGAAAACTAGAGTTGGAGCAAGGTGGAGCAAGGTGGCAAAATAGAAAGCTCCACAGATTGCAACCCTGTGCGAAGACACCAAGTTAACATCTATCTACACAGAAAAAAAAAACATCTTCGTGAGAACCAACAATCAGATGAGCATTCACAGTACCTGGTTTTAACTTCATATTGCTGAAAGAGGCACTGAAGAGATAGAAAAAGCAGTCCCAAATTGCTGACACCATCCCTCCCTGCTGCCTCTGGCAGCAGCGTTGTGGTGTGGAGATCACCTCCAGCTAGGGAGGGAGAACACAGCAATTGTGAGGCATTGAACTCAGTGCCATGTTTGAACAGAAAGGAAAACCAAACCAAACTCAGCTGAAGCCCACCCATGGAGGGAGCATTTAAGCCAGCCCCAGCCAGAGGGGAATCATTAATCCCAGTGCCTGCAAACCTTGCCACCAAGGGCTACAGCACTCTGTGTATACAAGAAAGCTTGAAAGGCAGTCTAGGCCATAAGGACTGAAATTCTTAAGTGAGTCCTAGTGCTGAAGTAGGCCAAGAGATAGTGTACTGGGGAGGGCACATGGCATACTGAGACAACGGCTGGGACAGGCAAGGGATTGCTGGCATCACCCATTCCCTAACTCCAGGCTGCACAGCTCAGGCCTCCAAAAAAGACTCCTTTCTTATGCTTGAGGATAGGAGAGGGAAGAGTGGGGAGGACCTTGTCTTGCATCGTAAATATCAGCCCAGCCACAGCAGGATAGAATACCAATCAGAGTTGTCAGGTCCTTGTTCCAGGCCCTAGCTGCCAGATGACATTTCTAGACACACCCTGAGCCAGAAGGGAACCCACTGCCTTGAAGGAAAGGACACTGTCCTGCAGCATTAATCACCTGCTAATTGAAGAACTCTTGGGTTCTGAATAACCAGCAGTGATACCTAGGTACTACATAGAGTTCCTTGGGTGAGCCTCTGAGACTTGCTGGCTTCAGGTGAGACTCAGCACTTTACCAGCTGTGCTGGCTATAGGAGGAAACTCCCTCTGTTTGAAAAAAGCAGAGGGAAAAGTAAAGGGGTCTTTGTCTGATACCTTAGGTACGACAGCATGGCCACAGATGGGTAGAGCTCGACTTGACTCTTACCATTTCAGAACCTGCCCAGAGCCAGAGGGGAGCCCACTTCCCTGAAAGGTGAGTCCTAGGCCAGGCAGCATTCATGACAAATTGACTTAAGAGAACTTGGACCTTAAGGGATCATCAATAATAGTCTTACAGTACTCCTCACTGCCTGGGGTGGTGGTGGCTATGGGGTGAGTCTCCTGCTTTTGGAAAAAACAGGGAAGAGTGGGAAGAACTGCACTGTGTGGTTTGAGTGCCAGAACAGCCATAATTTAATAGAACACCAGGTAAATTTCTAAGGTTTTTGACTGTAGTCCCCAACTCCTGGATGGCACCTCTGGACCCACCTGGGGCCTGGGATAGTTTACTGCCCTAAAGGGAAGGACACAGGCCTGGCTGGCCTTGACATCTGTTAATTGTAGAGCCTGTGGGCCTTCAGTGAACATAGAGAGTAGCCAGGGAGTGGTTACGGTAGATCCAGCGCTGTGCTGCCTTCAGTTCTGAGCCAGTGCAGTCATAGTGATTGTAGCCACAGGGGTCCTTGTGTTATTCCACCCCAAGCTTTAGATAGCTCAGAACAGAGAGAAACCCGGTATGTTTGAGAGAAAGTAAGGGATGAGAACAAGAGTCTCTGCCTGGTAATCCAGAGAATTCTCCTAGATCTTGTCCAAGACCATCAATATGGTATCTCCACAAGTCTGCAAGAACCACAGCATTACTGGATTTGCAGTACTCCCTAAAGCAGATAGAGCCTAGATCACAACACCCATGTCCTTTCAAATATTTAGAAAGCCTTCCCAAGAATAACTTCTACAAATAAACCAAGACAGTGAAGACTCCAATAAACTTCAGTGCCCAGACACTGAAGATCATCTACTAGCATCAACACTACCAAAGAAAATATAACCACACCAAAGGAACTGCATAACTCATCAGGGGCCAATCCTGGAGAAAGAGAGACATGTGACCTTTCAGACAGGAATTCAAAATAGCTGTTTAGAGGAAACTCAGAGAAATTAAAAATAAGACAGAGAGGGGGAGGGAGCCAAGATGGCCGAATAGGAACAGCTCTGGTCTGCAGCTCCCAGCGTGAGTGATGCAGAAGATGGGTGATTTCTGCATTTCCATCTGAGGTACCGGGTTCATCTCACTAGGGAGTGCCAGACATTGGGTGCAGGACAGTGGGTGCAGCGCACTGTGCGCCAGCCGAAGCAGGGCAAGGCATTGCCTCACCTGGGAAGTGCAAGGGGTCAGGGAGTTCCCTTTCCTAGTCAAAGAAAGGGGTGATAGACTGCACCTGGAAAATGAGGTCACTCCCAACCGAATACTGTGCTTTTCTGATGGGCTTAAAAAACAGCACACCAGGAGATTATATCCCGCACCTGGCTCCAAGGGTCCTATGCCCACGGGGTCTTGCTGATTGCTAGCACAGCAGTTTGAGATCAAACTGCAAGGTGGCAGCCAGGCTGGGGAAGGGGCGCCCGCCATTTCCCAGGCTTGCTTAGGTAAACAAAGCAGCCAGGAAGCTTGAACTGGGTGGAGCCCACCACAGCTCAAAGAGGCCTGCCTGCCTCTGTAGGCTCCACCTCTGGGGGCAGGGCACAGACAAAGAAAAAGACAGCAGTAACCTCTGCAGACTTAAATGTCCCTGTCTGACAGCTTTGAAGAGAGTAGTGGTTCTCCCAGCACGCAGCTGGAGATCTGAGAATGGGCAGACTGCCTCCTCAAGTGGGTCCATGACCCCTGACCCTTGAGCAGCCTAACTGGGAGGCACCCCCAAGTAGGGGCAGACTGACACCTCACACGGCCAGGTACTCCTCTGAGACAAAACTTCCAGAGGAACGATAAGGCAGCAGCATTCGTGGTTCACAAAAATCTGCTGTTCTGCAGCCTCTGCTGCTGATACCCAGGCAAACAGGATCTGGAGTGGACCTCTAGCAAACTCCAGCAGACCTGCAGCTGAGGGTCCTGTCTGTTAGAAGGAAAACTAACAAACAGAAAGGATATCCACACCAAAAACCCATCTGTACATCATCATCATCAAAGACCAAAAGTAGATAAAACCACAAAGATGGGGAAAAAACGAGCAGAAAAACTGGAAATTCTAAAAAGCAGAGCGCCTCTCCTCCTCAAAAGGAACGCAGTTCCTCACCAGCAACGGAACAAAGCTGGATGGAGAATGACTTTGACGAGTTGAGAGAAGAAGGCTTCAGACGATCAGACTACTCCGAGCTACAGGAGGAAATTCAAACCAAGGCAAAGAAGTTAAAAACTTAGAAAAAAATTTAGACGAATGTATAACCAGAATAAAGAACACAGAGAAGTGCTTAAAGGAGATTATGGAGCTGAAAGCCAAGGCTCGAGAACTATGTGAAGAATGCAGAAGCCTCAGGAACCGATGCAATCAACTGGGAGAAAGGGTGTCAGTGATGGAAGATGAAATGAATGAAATGAAGTGAGAAGGGAAGTCTAGAGAAAAAAGAATAAAAAGAAATGAACAAAGCCTCCAAGAAATATGGGACTATGTGAAAAGACCAAATCTACATCTGATTGGTGTACCTGACAGTGACGGGGAGAATGGAACCAAGTTGGAAAACACTCTGCAGGATATTATCCAGGAGAACTTCCCCAATCTAGCAAGGCAGGCCAACATTCAGATTCAGGAAATACAGAGAACACCACAAAGATACTCCTCGAGAAGAGCAACTCCAAGACACATAATTGTCAGATTCACCAAAGTTGAAATGAAGGAAAAAATGTTAAGAGCAGCCATAGAGAAAGGTCAGGTTACCCACAAAGGGAAGCCCATCAGACTAACAGCTGATCTCTCAGCAGAAACTCTGCAAGCCAGAAGAGAGTGGGGGTCAATATTCAACATTCTTAAAGAATTTTCAACCCAGCATTTCATATCCAGCCAAGCTAAGCTTCATAAGTGAAGGAGAAATAAAACCCTTTATAAACAAGCAAATGCTGAGGGATCTTGTCACCACCAGGCCTGCCTTACAAGAGCTCCTGAAGGAAGCACTAAATATGGAAAACAAAAACCAGTACCAGCCATTGCAAAAACATGCCAAATTGTAAAGACCATTGAGGCTAGGAAGAAACTGCATCAACTAATGAGCAAAATAACCAACTAACATCATAATGACAGGATCAAATTGACACATAACAATATTAACTTTAAATGTAAGTGGACTAAATGCTCCAATTAAAAGACACAGACTGGCAAATTGGAAAAAGAGACAAGACTCATCAGTGTGCTGTATTCAGGAAACCCATCTCATATGCAGAGACACACATAGGCTCAAAATAAAAGGATGGAGGAAGATCTACCAAGCAAATGGAAAACAAAAAAAGGCAGGGTTTGCAATCCTAGTCTCTGATAAAACAGACTTTAAACCAACAAAGATCAAAAGAGACAAAGAAGGCCATTACATAATGGTAAAGGGATCAATTCAACAAGAAGAGCTAACTATCCTAAATATATATGCACCCAATACAGGACCACCCAGATTCATAAAGCAAGTCCTGAGTGACCTACAAAGAGACTTAGACTCCCACACAATAATAATGGGAGACTTCAACACCGCACTGTCAACATTAGACAGATCAACGAGACAGAAAGTTAACAAGGATACCCAGGAAGTGAACTCAGCTCTGCGCCAAGCGGACCTAATAGACATCTACAGAACTCTCCACCCCAAATCAACAGAATATACATTTTTTTCAGCACCACACCACATCTATTCCAAAATTGACCACATAGGTGGAAGTAAAGCTCTCCTCAGCAAATGTGAAAGAACAGAAATTATAACAAACTGTTTCTAAGACCACAGTGCAATCAAACTAGAACTCAGGATTAAGAAACTCACTCAAAACCGCTCAACTACATGGAAACTGAACAACCTGCTCCTGAATGACTACTGGGTACATAACGAAATGAAGGCGGAAATAAAGATGTTCTTTGAAACCAACGAGAACAAAGACACAACATACCAGAATCTCTGGGACACATTCAAAGCAGTGTGTAGAGGGAAATTTATAGCACTAAATGCCCACAAGAGAAAGCAGGAAAGATCCAAAATTGACACCCTAACATCACAATTAAAAGAACTAGAAAAGCAAGAGCAAACACATTCAAAAGCTAGCAGAAGGCAAGAAATAACTAAAATCAGAGCAGAACTGAAGGAAATAGAGACACAAAAAAACCCTTCAAAAAATTAATGAATCCAGGAGTTGGTTTTTTGAAAAGATCAACAAAATTGATAGACCGCTAGCAAGACTAATAAAGAAGAAAAGAGAGAAGAATCAAATAGACACAATAAAAAATGATAAAGGGGGTATCACCACGGATCCCACAGAAATACAAACTACCATCAGAGAATACTACAAACACCTCTACACAAATAAACTAGAAAATCTAGAAGAAATGGATAAATTCCTCGACACATACACCCTCCCAAGACTAAATCAGGAAGAAGTTGAATCTCTGAATAGACCAATAACAGGCTCTGAAATTGTGGCAATAATCAATAGCTTACCAACCAAAAAGAGTCGAGAACCAGATGGATTCACAGCCGAATTCTACTGGAGGTACAAGGAGGAACTGGTACCATTCCTTCTGAAACTATTCCAATCAATAGAAAAAGAGGGAATCCTCCCTAACTCATTTTATGAGGCCAGCATCATCCTGATACCGAAGCCGGGCAGAGACACAACCAAAAAAGAGAATTTTAGACCAATATCTTTGATGAACATTGATGCAAAAATCCTCAATAAAATACTGGCAAACCGAATCCAGCAGCACATCAAAAAGCTTATCCACCATGATCAAGTGGGCTTCATCCCTGGGATGCAAGGCTGGTTCAACATACGCAAATCAATAAATGTAATCCAGCATATAAACAGAACCAAAGGCAAAAACCACATGGTTATCTCAATAGATGCAGAAAAGGCCTTTGACAAAATTCAACAACCCTTCATGCTAAAAACTCTCAATAAATTAGGTATTGATTGGACGTTATCTCAAAATAATAAGAGCTATCTATGACAAACCCACAGCCAATATCATACTGAATGGGCAAAAACCAGAAGCATTCCCTTTGAAAACTGGCACAAGACAGGGATGCCCTCTCTCACCACTCCTATTCAACATAGTGTTGGAAGTTCTGGCCAGGACAATTAGGCAGGAGAAGGAAATAAAGGGTATTCAATTAGGAAAAGAAGAAGTCAAATTGTCCCTGTTTGCAGATGACATGATTGTCTATCTAGAAAACCCCATTGTCTCAGCCCAAAATCTCCTTAAGCTGATAAGCAACTTCAGCAAAGTCTCAGGATACAAAATCAATGTACAAAAATCACAAGCATTCTTATACACCAATAACAGACAAACAGAGAGCCAAATCATGAGTGAACTCCCATTCACAGTTGCTTCAAAGAGAATAGAATACCTAGGAATCTAACTTACAAGGGACGTGAAGGACCTCTTCAAGGAGAACTATAAACCACTGCTCAATGAAATCAAAGAGGATACAAACAAATGGAAGAACCTTCCATGCTCATGGGTTGGAAGAATCAACATCATGAAAATGGCCATACTGCCCAAGGTAATTTATAGATTCAATGCCATCCCCATGAAGCTACCAATGACTTTCTTCACAGAATTGGAAAAAACTACTTTAAAGTTTTTAAGTTTAAAAAAAATTCTTTAAAGTTTTTAAGTTTAAAAAAAATACTTTACAGTTCATATGGAACCAAAAAAGAGCCCGCATCACCAAGTCAATCTTAAGCCAAAAGAACAAACCTGGAGGCATCATGCTACCTGACTTCAAAGTATACTACAAGGCTACAGTAACCAAAACAGCATGGTACTGGTACCAAAATAGAGATATAGATCAATGGAACAGAACAGAGCCCTCAGAAATAATGCCACTTATCTACAACTATCTGATCTTTGACAAACCTGACAAAAAAAGCAATGGGGAAAAGATTCCCTATTTAATAAATGGTGGTGGGAAAACTGGCTAGCCATATGTAGAAAGCTGAAACTGGATTCCTTCCTTACACCTTATACAAAAATTAATTCAAGATGGATTAAAGACTTACATGTTAGACCTAAAACCATTAAAAACCCTAGAAGAAAGCCTAGATATTACCATTCAGGACATTGGCATGGGCAAGGACTCCATGTCTAAAACACCAAAAGCAATGGCAACAAAAGCCAAAATTGACAAGTGGGATCTAATTAAACTAAAGAGCTTCTGCACAGCAAAGGAAACTACCATCAGAGTGAGCAGGCAACCTACACAATGGGAGAAAATTTTCACAACCTACTCATCTGACAAAGGACTAATATCCAGAATCTACAATGAACTCAAACAAATTTACAAGAAAAAAACAAACAACCCCTTCAAAAAGTGGGTGAAGGACATGAACAGACACTTCTCAAAAGAAGAAATTTATGCAGCCAAAAAATACATGCAAAAATGCTCATCATCACTGGCCATCAGAAAAATGCAAATCAAAACCACAATGAGATACCATCTCACACCAGTTAGAATGGCCATCATTAAAAAGTCAGGAAACAACAGGTGCTGGAGAAGATGTGGAGAAAGAGGAACACTTTTACACTGTTAGTGGGACTGTAAACTAGTTCAACCATTGTGGAAGTCAGTGTGTCGATTCCTCAGGGATCTAGAACTAGAAATACCATCTGACCCAGCCATTCCATTACTGGGTATATACCCAAAGGACTATAAATCATGCTTCTCTAAAGACACATGCACATGGGTGTTTATTGTGGCACTATTCTCAATAGCAAAGACCAAATGTCCAACAACGATAGACCGGATTAAGAAAATGTGGCACATATATACCATGGAATACTATGCAGCCATAAAAAATGATGAGTTCATGTCCTTTGTAGGGACATGGATGAAACTGGAAATCATCATTCTCAGCAAACTATCACAAGGAAAAACAACCAAACACCACATGTTCTCACTCATAGGTGGAAATTGAACAATGAGAACTCATGGACACAGGAAGGGGAACATCACACACCAGGGCCTGTTGTGGGGTAGGTGGAGGGGGGAGGGATAGCATTAGGAGATATACCTAATGTTAAATGACGAGTTAGTGGGTGCAGCA
The DNA here is from genome assembly GCF_009828535.3 of Hylobates moloch. Classification (NCBI taxonomy): domain Eukaryota; kingdom Metazoa; phylum Chordata; class Mammalia; order Primates; family Hylobatidae; genus Hylobates; species Hylobates moloch. The sequence goes on from NW_026652281.1 coordinate 32,894,598, forward strand.
CACCAACATGGCACATGGATACATATGTAACAAACCTGCACATTGTGCACATGTACCCTAAAACTTAAAGTATAATAATAATAAAAAAAAAGACAGAGAATAAATTCAGAATTCTATCAGGTAAATTTAACAAAGTGATTTAAATAATTAAAAAGAATCAAGCAGAAATTCTGAAGCTGCAAATTGCAATTGTCATATTTAAGAATGCATTAGATGCCTTTAATAGCAGAAATAATCAAACGGAAGAAAGAATTAGTGAGCTTGAAGACAGGTTATTTGAAAATACACAGTCAGAGGAGACAAAACCAAAAAGAATAAAAAACAATGAAGCATGCCTACAGAATATATTATAGAAAATAATCTCAAAAGGGCACATTTAAGAGTTATTGGTCTTAAAGAGGAGGTAGAGAAAGAGATAGGGGCAGAAAGTTTAATGCAAAGGGATAATTACAGAGAATTTTTCAAACACAGAAAAAGATATCTATATCCAAATATAGGAAGGTTGTAGAACACCAAGAAGTTTTCACCCAAAGAAGATAAACTCAAAGCATTTAATAATCCAACTCCCAATGGTCAAGGACAAGGAAAGGATCCTGAACGCAGCAAGAGAAAAGAAGCAAATAACATACAGTGGAGCTCCAACACATCTGGCAACAGACTTTCCAGTGGAAACCTTACAGGCCAGGAGAGAGGTGGCATTATATATTTAAAGCGTTGAAGGAAAAAAAAAAACTTTTACTCTCGAATAGTATAAATGGTGAAAATATTCTTCAAACTTGAGGGAGAAATACTTCCCCAGATAAGCAAAAGCTGAAGGATTTCATCAATACCAGACCTGTCCTACAAGAAATGCTAAAGGAAGTACTTCAATCAGAAAGAAAAGGACATTAATCAGCAATAAATAATCACCTGAAGGTACAAAACTTACTGGTAAGTACATAGAAAAACACAGAGTATTATAACACTGTGTTTCTACTTATCCTAAGTAGAAAGACTGAACAATGAACCAATAAAAATAATAACTACCACAACTTTTAAAGACATAGTCTGAACAAAAATTTATAAATAAATAGAAAAAAACAAAAAGTTAAAAAGTAAGGGGATGAAGTTAAGGTTAGAGTTTTTATTAGTTTTCTTTTTCTTGTTTATTTATGCAAATAGTGTTAAGTTGTTATCAGGTTAAAATGATGAGTTATAAGACAGTATTTGCAGACCTCATGGTAGCCTCAAACAATCAAACAAAAAACATACAATGGATATACAAAAAATAAAAAGCAAGAAACTGGATCATATTACCAGAGAAAATTACCTTCACTAGAAGAATATAGGAAGGAAAGAAAGAAGGAAGGAAGAGAAGACCATAAAACAACCAGAAAACAGATAACAAAATGACAGGACTAAGTCCTTACTTATCAATTATAACATTGAACGTAAAAGGACTAAACTCTCCAATCAAAATACATAGACTGGTTGAATGGATGAAGAAAACAAGACCCAATGATCTGTTGCCTACAAGAAACACACTTCATCTGTAAAGACACACATAGACTGAATATAAAAGGATGGAAAAAATCTATGCCAGTGTGAACCAAAAAGGAGCAGGTGTCACTACACTTATGTGAGACAAAATAGATTTGAAGACAGAAAACTATGAAAAGAAACAAAGAAGTTCCCTGTATAATGATAAAGGGGTCAATTCAGCAAGAGGATATAGCAATTTTAAATATATGTATGTGCCTAACACAGGAGCACACAGATATATAAAGCAAATATTATTAGAGCTACAGAGAGAGATAGGCCCCAGTACAATACTAGCTGAGGACTTCAACACCCCTCATTCAGCATTGGACAGATCTTCCAGAGAGAAAATCAACAAAGAAACATCAGACTTAATCTGCACTATAGACCAGTGGATCTAATAGATAGTGACAGAACAATTCCTCCAATGGCTGCAGAATACACATTCTTTTCCTCAGCACATGGATAATTCTCAAGGATAGACTACATATTAGGTCACAAAATAAAATATTCAAAAAAAATTGAAATAATATCAGGCATTTTCTCTGACCACAATGGAGCAAAATTAGAAATCAATAACAGGAGGAATTTTGGAACCTATACAAATACATAGAAATTTAACAATGTGCTCCTGAATGACCAGTGGGTCAATGAAAGAATCAAGAAGGAAATTGGAAAATGTCTTCAAACAAGCAATGGAAACACACATACCAAAACCTATGGGATACAGCAAAAGCAGTTCTGAGGGAATTTTATAGCTATAAGTGCCATAATGTCAAATAAACCATCTAAAATAAACATCTTAAAGAACTAGAAAAGCAAGAGCAAACTAAACCCAAAGTTAGTAGAAGAAAAGAAATAATAAAAATCAGAGCAGAAATAAAGGAAGTTGAAATGAAAAAAACATACAAAACATCAATGAACAAAAGTTTGTTATTTGAAAAGTTAAACAAAATTGACAAACCTTTCACCAAAAAAAAAAGAGAGAGAGAGAGATGATCCAATTAAATAAAATCAGAAATGGAAAAAGAGACATTACAAGTGATACTGCAGCAAGTCAAAGGATTACTAGTGGCTACTATGAGCAACTATATGCCAATAAATTGGAAAATCTAAAAGAAATGGACAAATTCCTAGATACATACAACATACTAAGATTAAAACAGGAAGAAATCCAAACCCCGAACATACCAATAACAAGTAATGAGACTGAAGCCATAATAAAAAGTCTCCCTGCAAATTAAAGCTCACAACCTGATGACTTCACTGCTGAATTCTACCAAACATTTAAATAAGAACTATTACCAATCCTACTCAAACTATTCCAAAAAATAGAGGAGAGGTAATACTTCCAAACTCATTCTATGAGGCCAGTATTACCCTGATACCAAAACCAAAAACACATTGAAACAAAATAAAACAAAAAACTACAGACTAATAGCTTTGATGAATATTGATGCCAAAAATCCTCAATAGAGTACTACTAAACCAAATCCAACAATACATTAGAAAGATCATTCATCATGAGCAAGTAGGATTTATCCCAGGCATGCAAGGATGGTTCAACATAAAAAAATAAATCCACATAATACATCATATCAACAGAATGAAGGATAAAAATGATCAATTGATCTTTTCAATTGATGCTGAAAAAGCATTTGATGAAATTCAACACTCCTTCATAATAAAACTCTCAAAAAATGGGGATAGAAGGAACATAATAGAAGCCATAAATGACAGACCCACAGGTATTAAATAATATCATACTGTATGGGGAAAAACTGAACCCTTTCCTCTATGATTGGGAGCATAACACAGATGCCCACTGTCACCATTGTTATTCATCATAGTACTGGAAGCCCTAGTTAGAGTAATCAGACAAGGTTGAAACAAGGGCATCTGAATTGAAAAGGAAGAAGCCAAATTGTGCTTTTTTGCAGATGACATAATCTTGTGTTTAAAAAAACTAAACCTAAAGATTTCACAAGAAAGTTACTAGAACTGATAAACAAATTCAGTAAAGTAGCAGGATACAAAATCAACACACAAAAATCAGAGTATTTCTATATGCCAAGAGTGAACAATGTAAAAAATAAAAATTAAAAAGTAATTCCATCAACAATAGCCACAGATAAAAGCAAATATATAGAAATTAAGTTAACCAAAGAAGTGAAGGATCTCTATAATGAAAACAATGAAACACTCATGAAAGAAATTGAAGAGAACACCAAAAAATGGAAAGATATTTCATCATCATGGATTGGAAGAATCAATATTGTTACAATGTCCATGCTACCTAAATCAATCTACAGATTCAATGCAATCTCTGTCAAAATGCCAATGACATTCTTTACAGAAATAGAAAGAACAATCCTAAAATTTATATGGAACTACTTTTGTGGACCGAGAATAGCTTAAGCTATTCTTAGCAAAAAGAACAAAACTAGAAGAATCACATTACCTCACTTCAAATTATACTACAGAGATATAGTAACCAAAACAGCACAGTACTGGTATAAAAACAGACCTATAGCTCAATGTAAGAGAATAGAGGACCCAGAAACAAATCCACACACCTACAGTGAACTCATTTTTGACAAAGGTGCGAAGAACATATACTGGGGAAAAGACAGTCTCTTCAATAAGTGGTGCTGGAAAACTGGATATCCATATGAAGAAGAATGAAACTAGACCCTGTGTCTTGTCATATACTAAAATCAAATCAAATAAAAATGGATTAAAGACTTAAATCTAGGACTTCAAACTATGAAACTACTACAAGAAAACACTAGGGATATGCTCCAGGACATTGGTCTGGGCAAAGATCTGTTGAACAATACCCCACAAGCACAGAAAACCAAAGCAAAAATGGGCAAATGGGATCACATCAAGTTAAAAAGCTTTTGCACAGCAAATGATACAATAAACAAAGTGAAGAGAAAATACACAGAACGGGAGAAAATATTTGCAAACTACCAATCTGACAAGAGATTAATAAGCAGAATATACCAGCAGTTCAAACAAATCTATAGTTAAAAAATCCAATAATCTGATAAATAAATGGGCAAAATATTTGAATAGACATTTCTCAAAAGAAGACATATAAATTGTAAACAGTTATATGAAAAGTTACTCAACATCATTGATCATCAGAGAAATGCAAATCAAAACTACAATGAGATATCTCACCCCAGTTAAAATGGCTTATATCCAAAGACAGACAATAACAAATGCTGGTGAGGGTGTGGAGAAAAGGGAACCCTCGTTTACTGCTGGTGGGAATGTAAATTAGTTCAACTTCTATGGAGAACAATTTAGAGGTTCCTCAGGAAACTAAAAATAGAGACCATAAGATTCATAATCTCACAACTCAGAAGGGCCCTCAACACTCTTGGAACTGTACACCCATTAGAAACCTTAAAGTAAAGCTAATCAGTGAAGTTTCTCCCCAGAAGCACTGGCATCCGTGATGTGGACAGCTTTCTTCCAAAATCACAGATTGAGAGTTCTCCGCTATCATGAGACTCGTATCTTTCCATGTGTTTCCTTGCTTATGCCTCTGTGAACAATGGAAGTGAAAAGGGGGTCTGTTGTGTGTATTCATGGGGTATACTTCTATTTATGAAAGATTTTGCAGCCAGCCTTATACACAGACAAGCTCATGTTGTGATAGATGCAAGATGAAGGATCAATGTAGGTAAGAAATTTTAATGGTATATTTGTTGCCTAATAATCAGTCAGAAATGAAACTTTGGTCCACTCCTCTTAAACTACATCATGTGTTAAAGAGAACATTGCCAGGCCAGGTGTGGTGTCTCACACCTGTAATCCCAGCACTTTGGGAGGCTGAAGTGAGTAGATTTCGAGCTCAGGAGTTTTAGACCAGCCTGGGCAACATGGTGAAATCCAGTCTCTAACAAAAAATTAGCCGGGCACGGTGGCATGAACCTGTAGTCCCAGCTACTCAGGAGGCTGATGTGGGAGGATTGCTTGAGCCTGGGAGGCAGAGGTGGCAGTGAGCTGAGATTGTGCCACTGCATTCCAGCCTGGGTGACAGAGAAAGACCCTGTCTTGAAAAAAGAGAGAGAGAGAGAGAAAATTGCCAGGACGTCTTCATTCTTCTGGATGAGCATCATTTTTAGGTCTTCTTTTTCACGATTTAGAGTAAATTAGGTAATGATTAAAAATTAATCTCTCATGATAGCATCTCTAGCAGATTCTATTGTAAAGGCTATGGTTACATAACAGACTTTAAATTCTCTTGTGAAAGTTATGCTAAATATTAAAATTGCTCTAGATTACTTACTGGCTAAACGGAGAAGTATCCATGCAGTTGCTGGCATGTCTTGTTGCCCATGGAGAAATAAATTGTATACTATGGGGATTCAGTTGTAGGGGATTAATGAACAGACTGCTTGGTTAAAGTAAATAGACTCTTTACCCCGCTGATTTTTTGATCTGTTTAATTTTAGTTGCTTTGGTTAATGGGTATCCTGGCTAAAGAGCATACTCCAAACCCTTGGTATTATTCTCCTGATAGTCATAGTAGTCTCCCTGGTGTGTTGTATTCTCTTAAAAGCCTTAAATGTTTGCATGCAGCCATCTCTAGAATGTCAAATCATCTGTTTTCAACTGGAATGACAAGAGCTGAAAGAAATGTGTGACCATGAGGGCACTGGAACCTATGAATGATATGCTGACACTGAAAACCCAAAATGACAGTAAGAGTGGCACTAAGGCCCTAAGTTTTGGTCATACTCTCAACTAAATGAGAACTTGACAAGAAGGGAAGAATTTTTTAAACAAAATTGTGGGAGGCCATTGTTTTGGATTGAGCTCATGCAGTAGGCCCGAACAGATCAGACCAAACCAAAATAGTCACTCATGCTAAATGTGATATAATCAAACTAAGGCTTTAAAGAAATAGGTTCTAGAGGAGACCAGGTCTTGTTTTTCTCCTGTAAACAGGACATTCCAGCATAAGGAAGTACCCTCTACTCTAACGCTTACAAAAATAACCTGAAGTTCTTGTTCCCACCTTACAAATCCCACTGTTCTGCTATTTCCTAGTGGATTTCGAGACCAAATACTCACATTTACAATGGTGATAGTGACTTCAATAACTAAACTTTTGGTCAATCTCCCAAAATTGAGAGACAATGACCAAAAGGGGAAAATTTTTAAATCAGGTTTAGTCTAAAACTACCTCCTCACATATTTTAAGTTCAGCCTAAACGTTTCTCTGTACATAGTGAACTATAACCTAAATGGAGATGCAAATAGGCTGTAACCTACTTTTGTGCCAATCACCCAGTTTTGGCCAGTAAAAGGGGGCCAGTTGTTTAAACTATGTTCAGATAAGGCAAATGCTGAGCTGTAACCAATCTGGCTATTTCTGTAACTCACTTCTCTTTTCTGTGAGTCACTTTCCATAAGTCGCTTTCCATTTTCTGTCCATAAATCTTTTTCTACCATGTGGCTGTGCTGGAATCTCTCTGAACTTATTCTGGCTCAAGAGACTTCCCAATTCATGAATTGTTTTTTGTCTAATTAAACCCTGTTAATTTAATTTGGCTAAGGATTTTCTGTTAACAGGGTGATTGGTAGGGAAAGAAAGTTGATGGAGTAGTAACTTGAGGTGACAACACATTGAAAGAAGGGTTTTTCAGAAGAGGGATGATGTACATAGGGTTTTAGTCAGAAAGAAAGGGACAGGAGGAGAGAAAGACATTCAAAAGGAGAAAAGAAAGTTGATGAAGAAAGGAAGTGGATGGAATTAGGAGTCAAGGCAAGAATGGGATGTGGGGATAAGGATTATACAGACCAGGAAAAGAGAAGCTTCTTCCTCTGCCAGAAGGAAGGAGGATGCAGGGAATGAAAATGAAATCAGAGGAATTCTGAGGCAGAATAGGATGGTCACAGAAAGTGGAGGAAAGATGGTTGTTTTCTTACTGCATAACCTTGAGGACAGGGACTGGCCTAGTGTCCTATTTTTGGACCACCCAAAACCATTGCTATACCTCAATAATAATTCATGGAAGGATAGCAGGTAAACGGGGTCAGCCTCAGCAAATGCAGCATAATCCATCACCTGCGGTCATAGTTTCTGGGGCACTGGAAAAAGACTTAACCCAAAATAATTTCTTCAAGCCTTTAAAAAATGTTCATGTTAAATGGCTTTATTGAATCTTAAGTCATATTTTTAGATAATCTCACTCTCACCTGTGGCTTCTTTAGCATGGAAGGCCGTACCAAAATGAAGTTTTCCTGTAAATAATATTAATTTAGCATTCAAGCTATGTGTATGGGCAAATAGTCATTTGCAAACTTGTTTTATAGATAAACAAAAAGGAATGAAAGAGGTGCAAGGTAAAAAGAACTCTGAAGAGTTGTTTTACGGAAAATAAAAATACAATTTATTTAGTTTTTCCTTTTGTAAGGTCAGGCCTACTACATAATTAGAGCTTGTGTGTATTCACGATATCACAAGAATACAGAATTGCAAAGCATCTCTACTGTTGCGATGGGTGTGACAAAAAGGTACAAAAATTTTAGAACAATCTGCAGGCCAGATGCTGCTGCTTAATGTTTGATTTGCAAAAGAAAACCACAAAGAGCTTTCATTAAAAAAAGATTGGCATCCTTTGAAAACTTTGCTTAAAAGGAGAAACATCATAAGAATTTGTGAAGGTGACACAGCCATTCTTCCCTTTACACTTTTTTCTTTGTGTTCTTAAAAGCAGAAACAATCTTTTATCCAGAGCTTTTTAAAGAACATAAAGTTCCTATGTCTACCCATCAACCCATATTTAAATATGCGTGGGTAAGAGCATAATTACTGGAAACTGTGTGTTGGCAGTATATAGGAGAACCTGCTAGAGGTGAAGGAAAAGTACAGAAAAGAGAAATCTTGTACACCAAAGAGAAATGTCTCTTGTTTCAAAATTTTCTTAGGATTACTGTAAAATAAAATTCCCTTCAATTGATGTAAATTTAATATTAAGTCATATGAATGACCTGACTGCTATTTGAAAAGTCATTTTGAAAATTATTGTAACTTTTTAACCATGGTTTTCATTTTTACTAATATGAAAGTTCAATTTTCCATTACTCACTTGGAGTTGAGCTTGAAAACATACTTCTTTTTCCCTTTATTTTTATTATAACTGATTGTGCAATAAAGCTGAGACAGAATGTACTCTTTAGAGTAGACGGGGTTTGAGAATTTTCTTGAATCCAGTGCAAATGTAGGGAGTTGACTGAAATATCAGAATCTCACAGTTTGTCAAACACATAATCACCCCATTTCTTCTTGGAAGTCACAGTGCTCCCACCTATTTTCATTTTACAACAAAACTGATTTGATGCAATTTCACAGTTGAGATTTTTCACATATGTTGAAGTTGAGAAATCTTAACTCATTCTCACCTATTTGGCTTCAGTTTAAAATATTGCTATAATTTAGGCAAATAATTGCAGAAAATAATACACCATGGAAAGGCTAAGCAATAGTAGCTATGGCAACCTGCCTTTGACTCTCTCAGTCTTGTAGGGAACGGTGCTTCTGTCTACACTTCACAGCAGTCTCTTTGCCAGCACTCCCTGCCACCACAGATCTCTTCCTCAGGGGAGTTTTAGTGAACAGTATGGGCAGTTCACTCAAATGGAAAATTCCTGTCCTCCACATGTGCCAGCAGGTCGGTGGGGTTTCAAATGCCCGTGACAGCTTGTTGTCCTGAAAGTTTGCTGAGACAGAAAATTATGCCTTGAGCATCCCAGAATTGCTATTTTTCTTTTGCTGCTCTGGTTGAAAGATAGAACATGTGTGGACTAGGATAGCAGGGTTTTTACAATGTTCGGGTGATCTCAATCACTGTGCAAGAAAACAGCTCACTAGTATCTGTCTCCCCTCAGCTTCAAGCAGCCAAATAAAGATCACTCATCTCCGGAGTCCAGAATCAAGGCCTTTCTTGCCTTGTAGTAGAGTGACTTCACTGTGGTGGGGCAAGCAGACCATCTCTTTGACCATGAGTGGCTGCTTGAAGGGAGAATGGCAGCATTTGAGGTCTCTCTTCTCTGAAGGATTCTAGCCAGAGTGTGCAAGCTCAAAGGTCTACAGGGAATAAACAAGTGATGAAATTGAGTGAGGCAGGGAGAGGCAGACTTTGGGAAATGGAGAACCCTTGCCCGATATAAAGGCCCTGGCTTGGTTTGAAGTAGAGAGCCTCCCTCAGCTCCATCTAGTTGTCGTCATACAGAAATGTGGCTCTGTCTTGCCAGGTCTTTGGATTTGTCAAGAGAAGTCAGATAGTTACATGAAATTTATTTATTACAAATTACTGGTAGCAAATTCATTAATATTTTGTGAACACTTCGTCAAGTTTTCAAAAACATTTCACCTTCTTCAGTTCTTTGCCCAAATGTTCACTTCTCAGTGAGGATTTCCCTGAACACTCTGTTTTGATTGACAACCCCGACCCCACCCTGGCACTTCCTTTTTCCCCTTCTTTGCTTTCTCTTTCTCCATAGCACAACACTTAATTGTTATCCAATACTGAGAGCAGGAATTTGTACCTGATTGCTCCTTTTCTGGACATCTAGCACCAAGAAGAGTGTTTGGTCCACAGAAGGTACTCAAGAATATTATTGGATGAATGCGAAGCAATGCAGGTCTGATGCACAGGCATAGGACTAAGGTAAGATGAGTGAGGCACCAAGGGTGCAAAATTGAAGGGGTACTTAGCTTGTATGACCATGGGAGTGAGTGCCTCCTTAAATTTTGTGTCCTGGATACCTTACTGCCTCACTCTAGTCTTTGCCATGCCGGTGTAGTTGCCGTAAGAATGTCTGATATGATCCTGAGGGTGGAATGAGAGAGAGAAAAAAGGACTAGGATGTTTAACAATTAGCATGCTACTGTTATTTAAAAACGCATGACTCCAGTGAATCTGTATTGTGTCCATCAACAACATGAATGATATCGACTAAAAATGTTACAGGATAACCTTCAGTTAGAATGCATACCTTCTGGGAATTAGGAATTTTAATTCACATTGTCTTTTTCATTTTTACACAGAAAAACGTAAATCATGATGAAAATTTTTGTCAGCTGGGGGGGAATATTGATTTCAATTTTAGGCATGGGATGACCAGAGCTGAGAATGCCTACTTATTGAAAACCATCAAAATGTACAACAAATTGAAAAAAGAATTACTACCTGTGGAAGAGTTAGTATACTTCATTTTCAAATTGAAGTTGAGATTAAATTTTGAATGAAAACTAATTATAAGGAAAGTTTTCAGTACTGTAACAAAGGGCAGCTAATGTTTTCCATTTATAGTTTTACTGGCTGAAAAGGAGTATTGTCTGCACTCATATCCACCAAACAGACGGCAATCCATAATATACAGGATGAACATAGTGGCAAATGTTAAATGGGAAATCTTGACTGAGACTCTGAGATAGGATAACTATTCAAAGGAGTTAGTGAGGCAAATCAAAATGCAAACTGTTCAACTGTTAGAGAACTGGTTTCTCAAGCAGAGTTGCAGTAGGAGGAACCAATCAAGGGAACTGCCAAAGAACCCACAGTAGTCTCCGTGGGGGAATCAGTTTTAAACATCTTCCATGCCTGATCGTGCAAAACTTTTTAAAATGACACCAGTGAAGAAAGAACTTTCTGTACTCTTTTCCTTTCTGCCCTCCAACCCCAGGGGCCTGAGAGTCGTGCTTAGCAGGTTTGAGAGGACACACTGAGAGAAAGGGGTGGGGGTGGGGCGAGGGAGAGAGAGAGAGAGAGAAAGAGAGAAAGCCACCACTCTCCCCTAAATCCTGGCCTTGCTAGGAGATGAAAAAAAAATTAACAATCAAAGAAAGAGTTTTATATGTTACATTGGAGTGGGCATTCTCATTATTGGATGGAGACTGTTTTGTGACATAAAGTGCCCTAGGACTATTTCAGAAGAGTGAGCAGAAAAGTCACGGAACATGGTGGATTTCATTCAGAGGAAGTAAATTTTAAAGGGAGAGTGGGAAACAAAGCTCGAGTTTCCTTTCAGTGATATCTCATGAGTGTGATTGTTAAATATGCTGATTACCTAGGGCTGTGGCAGACTACAGCCACTCTCTGTGATTTTTGTTAAATTTTTCCAGAAGACTTGCTCTTATGAAAATTACCTATTTGCTTAATAAGACTGAAAAGGAAAGAAAAGATGATCAGGTATAGTCATAGGTGATTTGTATGCCTATGTAGTAACTGGAAGGTAAAGGAGGAAAGGAGCTCAGAGCAAATGTACTGGAGGGAAGAATGGTGCCAAGAAGTCCAGGGGAGCTGCGAGGTGGTGTCCATCCCCTCCTTAAAGATCTACCCCTTACTAATACAAAAGATGGGATTCTGCCTTGCAAAACAGAGAGCTCATACCTTTCACTCCAGATATTTCAAGATGAGACACTAACGCACAGTTAACAAACCATAAAAATTAAGATAACTAGTAATACATCCCTGAATGAGGCAAGGAAGTGGAAGGAACATGGTCTTGGAAGACAGAAGTCAGATCTGCCACTTATCTTTCTGTGCATCTCAGTTTCCTCATTTGTAAAAAAAATAGATATTAACACAACTTTTAGGATTGTTGGGAGGACTAAATAAGATTATATATGTAAATAAAATATCTTATACAACTTGAAGTACAACTGTCACTCAATAAATGAGAGATATTAAAGTAAATGCTAGAAGACTCACCATCTATATTGGAAAAAAATAATGTGTATCATTATATTATTCCTCCCCATTGTCATCATTATTATGCAATGACAGGCTTACAAATATTTTTGCAGAAAACTTATATTTCAAAAGTAATATAATGGTGTAATTTGCTTGCCTAACAATAATACAAGAAAGCACATGAGAGAAGACAGGGAAGACCCTATATATAGCTTCCAAGAATAGTACCTCTTTTCAATTTTATTTTATACCCTAAAAATATATTTGGAGGGTTTTGATACCTTGAGAATATTAGGAAAACTATTATAAAGTGAGTTACGTTTTTTGTAGTCTGTCTTTAAAAAGAAAAAGGCTAGTTTATTTTAGGGTGGCAGAGTCTTAGGCTTATGCAGCTGAAGCAACAACTCCCAATGCAAATTATTTTGTAACTTTCTTTTATCTAATGCCATCTTGGTAAATATTTATAGGACCTGGCAAATCATCCTATTGGGCTGATTTCCCAGAGTCCCTGAGGGTAATAGGAGCCTTTTTTTTTTTTAGAATATCTGTAGTTTTCAGGAGTTTCAACAAGATATGGCTTAAGTTGTGGCAATATGAAATAGATATTTTCAATTCATGTGTCGATATGGTTAGCAGCATCATATGCCATCAGTCAATAAGAATGGATGATCAAATTCCAGCCCTCCCTCAGCCAGTAAAAAGTTGCAGTTTGATTATGGTTACATACATGATTACCTAGGTAGATATTTGAAGACTGGCCTTAGACTGTTCATGTATGTATCATATCTATGTCTAAGTCCTTGAATTTCAATATGCCATCATTTTTGACACCTGGACTGGTTTGTGGACTATTCGCCGTTCCTGGAACTTGGGGTCTGGGTTCCTCAGTGAAGGACCAGTGCACTTGCAAGCTGGAAGTGGGTATACACTGAGGATAGGAGAGGCAGCAGGAGGTACAAATTCCAAATTTTACTTTCTGCTACTCAAATCATATCTTGATTGTAGTGGGGGTTACATGTATATATACATTTGTCAAAGCTCATTGAGCTTTACACTTCAGATGGGTATGTACTTTTATATGTAATTTATCTCAATAAAACTGATTAGAAAATATTTTGCTCCAGTTTACTAAAAAGTAATTATTAATATTTAAACACTGTGTTGATTAATACTGTCTCAACTTGATTGGATTGAAGGATACAAAGTATTGATCCTGGATGTGTCTGTGAGAGTGTTGCCAAAGGAGATTAACATTTGAGTCAGTGGGTGAGCACCATCTAATCAGCTGCCAGTGTGGCTAGAATAAAAAGCAGGCAGAAAAATGTGAAAAGAGAGAGACTGGCCTAGGCTCCCAACCTACATCTTTCTCCAGTGCTGGATGCTTCCTGCCCTCAAACTTCAGACTCTAAGTGCTTCAGTTTTGGAACTTGAACTGGCTCTCCTTGCTCCTTAGCCTGCAGATGGCCTATTGTGAGACTTTGTGATCATGTGAGTTAATACTTAATAAACTCCCCTTTACATATATATATATATATACACACACACACACACATATATATTTAAGTTTATATATATTTGTATATTTACATATATATTTAAGTTTATATATATTTAAGTTTATTAAGTAATATATATGTGCTATATATATTACATATATATATGCTATTATTTCTCTCTCTCTGGAGAACCCTGACTAATATAGATTTTGGTACCAGGAGTGGTTCTAGAGGAAGAGAATATTAAAGATGCAGTTCTTTTGTTGGTTTTGGGGTTTCTGGAGTTGGCTGCTTAATGTGATTAGACCCCAAAATGCTAAGGACTCTACTTCCAATAGTATGGAGAACACGGATAATCCTTGGCATGAACTGTTTAGAGAGTTATGCAAAATAAATGCGTTTGACACTTCTGATTCATTGCTCATGAGAGGCAAGGAGTTTAGTGAGTCTATACATAATGCCTTTGCCCATATGTGGAGAACCAAGGAACATAGTGAAGCTGGTTGGTTGCTCCTAAATTCAGTAGACAAAGTGATGAAAGAAAATGATGAACTTAGGGATTCTATCTCCCGGCTTCAGAAGCAGATACTGAGCCTCAAATCTGCTAAGATTGCCCTAAGTGAGAGTCTTATCAGCTGTAGAGAAAGAGTTGAAATTGTGGAAAAACAGACACAAGCTTTTATCATGTGAGTGGCTGACCTGCAACAAAAGGTGCGTGTGTAGCCTCACCAGGTGTCTACTGTTAAAGTGAGGGCATTGATTGGAAAAGAATGGGACCCTGCAACTTGGAATGGGGATGTGAGAGGACCCTGATGAAGCTGGACACTGAGTTTGTAAACACTGATGAACCTCTTTTGTCAGAAAGGACAGCTTCCCCATCCCCAGTAGTGGCAACATCCTCTCCCCGACCCATGCTGCCATCAGCCTTTCCACCTTTGTCTGAGAAGATAAATCCTGTGCTGCCTGAGTCTACAGTGATGGCCTCTCCTGAGGCAGTTGCCAGGCAAGATAATGTTGATTCTCCTCAGGAGCCACCCCTAACACCCCATTGGCTTCTAGACTTATAACTAAAGTCCTGGCAGGCCCCGATTGGTGAGGTTGAGAGTGTGACCCAGGAGGAGGTACACTACACTCAAAAAGAACTGTTTGAATTTTCTAAACTATATAACAGAAATCTGGATAACAGGCATGGGAATGTATATTAAGGGTGTGGGATAATGGCAAAAGGAACACAGAGTTGGATCAGGCTGAATTTATTGATTTGGGCCCACTAAGTAGGGACTCTGCATTTAATGTTGCAGCTTGGGGACTTAAAAAAGGTCCTAATTGTTTGGTTAGCTAAAATATGGATTAAAAGATGGCCCACTGTGAGTGAGCTGGAAATGCTTGATCTCCTTTGATTTAATATAGAGGAAGGGATCCAAAGGCTTAGGGAGTTTGGGGTGATGGAATGGATTAGTCACTTTAGACCTATTCATCCCAGCTTGGGGTAGGGGTGGGGGGTCCAGAAGGTATACCCTTGACCAATGCCTTATGAAATTGATTTATGAGGGTATCACCTGAATCTTTGAAGAGCCCTGTAATTGCTCTTTGTGTGTCAGATCTAACAGTGGGAACTGCAGTCACTCAACTACAAAATTTAAATACGATGGGAATAATTGGGTCTAGAGGTGGCAGGAGCCAAGTGGCAGCACTCAACTGTCAAAGTCAAGGTGGGAGTAGCTACCATAATGGACAGCAGAGGCAAAGCGGTGATCAGAATAGTCTGACTTGTGTAGAGCTCTGGCATTGGCTAATTAATCATAGTGTTCCCAAAAGTGATATCAACAGGAAGCCTACTGCATTCCTAATTAAATTATACAAGTAGAAACCTTCTAGGTCGAATGGACAAAAGGCTAATTAGAATTATACAAACAAAGAATCATAGCCCCTCAATCAATTTCCAGGCTTGAGCCAGTTTACAGACCCAGAACCCCTTGAATAAAGGGGAGACTGGGTCCCCTTGAGAAAGAACCCCACTACATTACCAACAATTTATGCAGTGAATCTTTCTCCCATCCCTCCCCAAGGAGACCTCCTGCCTTTTACCAGGGTAACTGTGCACTGGGGAAAGGGAAATGATAAGACATTTTGGGGACTACTAGACACTGGCTCTGAGCTGACATTGACTCCAGGGGACCCAAAATATCATTGTGGTCCCCCAGTTAAAGTAGGGGTTTATGGAAATCAGGTAATTGATGGAGTTTTAGCTCGGGTCTGACTTACAATGTGTCAAGTGGGTCCCCAGAGTCATCCTGTGGTCATTTTTCCAGTGCCAAATGCATAATTGGCATAGACATACTTAGCAGCTGTCAGAACACCCATGTTAGCTCCCTGACTGGTAGGGTGAGGGCTATTATGGTGGGAAAGGCCAAATGGAAGCCATTAGAGCTGCCTCTACCTGGAAAAGTAGTAAATCAAAAACAATATCACATCCCTGGAGGGATTATGGAGATTAGTGCCACCATCAAGTACTTGAAAGATGCAGGGGTGGTGATTCCCACCACATCCCTATTCAACTCTCCCATTTGACCTGTGCAGAAGACAGATAGATCTTGGAGAATGACAGTGGATTATCATAAGTTTAGTAAGGTGGTGACTCCATTTGCAGCTGCTATACCAGATGTGGTTTCATTGCTTGAGCAAATTAACACATCTCCTTGTACCTGGTGTGCAGCCATTGACTTAGCAATTGCCTTTTTTTCCATTCCTGTCCACAAGGCCCACCAGAAGCAATTTGCCTTCAGCTGGCAAATATACCTTTACTGTCCTACCTTAGGGGTATATCACCTCTCCAGCTTTGTGTCATAATCTTATTCGGAGAGACCTTCATTGGTTTTTGCTTCTGCAGGATATCACACTGTTCATTACATTGATGACATTATACTGATTGGATCCAGTGAACAAGAAGTAGCAAACACCCTGGACTTATTGGTGAGATGTTTGCATGCCAGTGTATGTGAAATAAATCTGAATAAGAGTCAGGGAACTTCTACCTAAGTAAAATTTCTAGGGGTCCAGTGGTGTGGGACCTGTCAAGATATTCCTTCTAAGGTGAAGAATACGTTGCTGCATTCGGCCCCTCCTACAACCAAGAAAGGCACAACACCCAGTGAGCTATTTGGATTTTAGAGGCAACACATTCCTCATCTGAGTGTGTTACTCTAGCCCATTTATCGAGTAATGTGAAAGGCTGCCAGTTTTAAGTGGTTTCCAGAACAGGAGAAGGCTCTGCAACAGGTCCAGGCTGCTGTGCAAGCTGCTCTATCACTTGGGCCATATGACCCAGGAGATCCAATGGTACTTGAGGTGTCAGTGGCAGATAGGGATGCTGTTTGGAGCCTTTGGCAGGCCCCCTTAGGTGAATCATAGCAGAGGCCTTTAGGATTTTGGAGCCAAGGCCCTGCCATCTTCTGCAGATTACTACTCTCTTCTTGAGAGACAGCTCTTGGCCTGTTACTGGGCTTTGGTGGAAACTGAACGTCAACATGTGACCTGAACTGCCTATCATGAACTGGGTACTTTCTGACCCATCTAGCCATAAAGTGGATAGTGCACAGCAGCATTCCATCATCAAATGGCAGTGGTATATACATGATTGGGCTTGAGCAGGTTCTGAAGGCACAAGTAAGTTACATGAGGAAGTGGCTCAAATGCCTATGGTCTTCACTCCTCCAACCCTGCCTTCTCCCCCCCAGCCTGCACTGTTGGCTTCATGGGGAGTTCCCTACGATCAGTTGACAGAGGAATAGAAGACTAGGGCCTGGTTCACAGATGGTTCTGCATGATATGCAGGCACCCCCCAAAAGTGTTCAGTTGCGGCACTACAGCCTCTTTCTAGGACATCCCTGAAGGACAGTGGTGAAGGGAAATCTTCCCAGTGGGCAGAACTTTGAGCAGTGCACCTGGTTGTGGGCTTTGCATGGAAGAAGAAATGGCCAGATGTGTGATTATATACTGATTCATGGGCTGTAGCCAATGGTTTGACTGGATGGTCAGGGACTTGGAAGAAGCATGATTGGAATATCAGTGACAAAGAAATCTCGGGAAGAGGTATGTAAATGGACCTCTCTGAGTGGTCAAAAACTGAAGATATTTGTATCCGATGTGAGTGCTCACCAATGGATGACCTCAGCAGAGGAGGGTTTTAATCAAGTGGATAGGGTGACCCATTCTATGGACATCACTCAGCCTCTTTCCCCAGCCACACCTGTCATCACCCAATGGGACCATGAACAAAGTGGCCATGGTGGTAGGGATTGAGGTTATGCATGGGCTCAGCAACTTGGACTTCCACTCACCAAGGCTGACCTGGCTACAGCCGCTGCTGAGTGCCCGCTTTGCCAGCAGCAGAGACCAACACTGAGCCCTCAATATGGCACCATTCCTCGTACTGCTACCTGGTAGCAGGTTGAATATATTGTACCTTTTCCATCATAGAAAGGGCAGAGGTTTGTCCTCACTGGAACAGACACTTACTCCGGATATGGGTTTGCCTATCCTGCATTCAATGCTTGTGCCAAGACTACCATCCATAGACTAATGGAATGCCTTATCTACTGTCATGGTATTCCATACAGCATTGCCTCTGGCCAAGGCACTTACTTTACAGCTAAAGAAGTGCAGCAGTGGGCTCATGCTACTGGAATTCACTGGTCTTACCACGTTCCCCATCAACCTGAAGCAGCTGGATTGATAGAACGGTGGAATGGCCTTTGGAAGTCACAATTACAATGCCAACTGGGTGACAGTACTTTGCAGGGCTGGGGCAAAGTTCTCCAGAAGGCTGTGTATGCTTTGAATTCACATCCAATATATGGTACTGTTTCTCCCATAGCCAGGATTCATGGGTCCAGGAATCAAGGGGTGTAAGTGGAAGTGGCACTGCTCAACATCACCTCTAGTGATCCACTAGGAAAATTTTTACTACTTGTTCTCGTGATATTACGTTCTGCTGGCCTAGAGGTCTTAATTCCAGAGGGAGGAACACTGCCACCGGGAGACACAACAATGATTCCATTAAACTTGAAGTTAAGATTGCCACCTGGATACTTCGGGCTCCTCCTACCTTTAAGTCAGCAAGCTAAGAAGGGAGTTACAGTGTTGGCTGGGGCAATTGATCTGGACTATCAAGATGAAATCAGTCTACTACTTCATAATGGAGGTAAGGAAGAATATGCATGGACTACAAGAGGTCCATTAGGGTGTCTCTTAGTATTACCATGCCCTGTGATTAAGGTCAATGAGAAACTACAACAGCCCAAAGCAGGCAGGAATACAAATGACCCAGATCCTTCAGGAATGAAGGTTTGAGTCACTCCATCAGAAAAAAAAAAAAAAAAAAAACCACGATGAAGGTTTGAGTCACTCCACCAGAAAAAAAAAAACAAAACATGACCTTCTGAGGTGCTTGCTGAAGACAAAGGGAATACAGAATGGGTACTAGAAGGTAGTCATCAATATCAGCTATGATCACGTGACCAGCTGCAGAAACGAGGATTGTAATTGTTATGAATATTTTCCCCTTCTTTTGTTAAAAACATGTTTTTTCGTGTATACGCTTGTACTAAGAAAATATCTTCATTTTATTTTCTTTCTCCTTTATCATGTGACATAAGATTTATTGACTTCACACCAGCATTTAAGTATTGTTAATTTAATGTAATAGTATGCGGGGCCAGGCAGGTGGCTCACACCTGTAATCCCAGCACTTTGGGAGGCCGAGGCAGGCAGATCACGAGGTCAGGAGATCGAGATCATCCTGGCTAACACAGTGAAACCCCGTCTCTAATAAAAATACAAAAAAATTAGCCAGGCATGGTGGAAGGCGCCTGTAGTCCCAGCTACTTGGGAGGCTGAGGCAGGAGAATGGCATGAACCTGGGAGGCAGAGCTTGCAGTGAGCCAAGATTGTGCCACTGCACTCCAGCCTGGGCAACAGAGAGAGACTCCGTCTAAAAAAAAATGGTATTTGGGTTGCGGATTGGTACATTTCCAGTTGTAGAAAGGATATTTGTATTATGTTAGGCATAATTATGACCTTATTATTGTCTTTATTTGAAGATTATATATGATTTCGGGAGATGTGTATGGGTTCAAGTTGACAAGGGGTGGGCTTGTGATGGTTAATACTGAATGTCAATTTGATTGGTTTGCGGGAAACAAAGTATTGATCCTGGGTGTGTCTGTGAGGGTGTTGCCAAAGGAGGTTAATAATTGAGTCAGGGGGCTGGGAAAGGCAGACCCACCCTTAATCTGAGTGAGCACAATCTAACCAACTGCCAGCATGGCTAGAATAAAAAGCAGGCAGAAAAATGTGAAAAGAGAGAGACTGGCCCAGCCTCCCAGCCTACATCTTTCTCCCATGCTGGATGCTTCCTACCCTCGAACACTGGACTCCGAGTTCTTCAGTTTGGGAACTTGGACTGGCTATCCTTTCTCCTCAGCCTGCAGATGGCCTGTTGTGGGACCTTGTGATCATGTGAGTTAATACTTAATAAACTCCCCTTTATATGTATATATATCTATTCCATTAGTTCTGTCCCTCTAGAGAACCCTGACTAATACAAACACCTACCCCAAAACAAAGAAAAAACCCCTCAGTGGCTCCCATTTACCTGTAAGACTAAATTCACAGTGCTAATGAAGATATTTAAAGCTCTCTTTGTGATCCCAAGCTACCTTCAGCAGGGTTTTTAATCTATTTTGAGTCATAGATCCTTTTGGTGGTCTGGTGAAAACTATGGATCTCTTTTCAGAGTTATGTTTTAAAATAAAACATATTAGTGTACAAAGGAAATCATTTATATGCAAATTATATCAAAATACTTTTTAAAAATTTGTGATATAGTAGTATATATATCTTTATTAACTCATTAAATAACAAGATCTAGGCTGGGCACAATTTCTCAAACCTGTAATCCCACCACTTTGGAAGGCGGAGGCAGGTGGATTGCTTGAGCCCAGGAGTTTGAGACCATCCTGGGCAATAGGGTGGAATCCCATCTCTAAAAAAACACAAAAATTAGCTGGGCATGGTGGAGCACACCTGTAATCCCAGCTACTTGGGAGGCTGAGGTGGGAGGATTAAACTTCCAGGAGGTGGAGGTTGAAGTGAGCCGAGATCATGCCACCGCACTCCAGTCTGGGCAATAGAGCCAAAAACAAAAACAAAAAACACAAACCCCCCCCACACACAAAAACAAACAAACAACAAAAACAACAACAAAAGCAAGATCTGGCAGAAGTCTGATAAGTATAATTTCAAAGTATCATGAGCATAAATGGTAGTTTAAGAAATCTACAACTGCAACATGGAATGAAATAATCTGTGATTTTTATTGGCAACAAAGTAACAAGTACTGCTAATACTGCTGTGATTCTCCCTACCCACATTCCAAATGGAAGGAAACACTAAATTTTAGTTAGAGTTTAGGGAAAATTAAAGTCTATTTTTTCCCATCCAGTTTGAACCGTCTCCCTCTACTCCATCTCCCCAGGTTTCCCCTGTCTGAATTCTAGGTTAAGAGCTGATTATTTCTTAGTGAGTAATTTCTTCCCCCTGGCTGAAGCCCCAGTAAGCTCCAAGACACTCTGCTTTAGTGCAGAGATCACACCTGTGAAGATAGCAAGAAACATGAATGTGTGGATGGGCAGGTATGTCAGACAATGGAGAATGAGAAGTGATACAGAGCCCTTGTCCTCCCTTAGGGCATTCACATATAACATGTGTTTTTTTTTGAAAAACACAATAATGTACTATCCAAATAAAGATTAGCTGGGAGTTGGCCAGTGTGTATTCACTGTTTAATCAACCAGAATGAACTGCCAGTTCTCCCCCATTCTCCCACCACTGCATCTCCATAGTTTCCTTTTGTAGAAAGTCCTTCCTTCTAATCTCTTTTAATCAAAATATAGCCAGTTCAGGGGTTGGCATTTCCTGCTCCCAGTAGCTGGAAGTCATCTGGCCCCTTTCTGTGATCCCAGGAATCTTGGTTTAAATCTTTCTGTGCTTTATTCATTTATTTACTTTTAACACAGGTCACATTTTGCCTTGTATTATGTTCACTGATGTACACATTTCACCTTCTCTATTGATCGTGAGCTCCTTGCGGGCAGGATGCCTCCTACATTTCTCTTTGCTTCTCCCATGGTGCCTGTGCTGTGATGTACTCAGTGCTGTGGGGACCCAGCAGGGTCAGATGGACTGTGTGGACTGCCCTCTGCCTCTTGCCTGTCTCTGCGTGGCGTCTTTCTCTCTTTAACTGATGAGTTTTAATTCTTCCATTCCATGAGAAATGATGCTCTGACCTAATTTTCTTTCCACTGAATAGCTCATACTGTATTCACAAACCTCTTAGCCAGAAAAGTAATTGATGTCATATAAAGTCTTTATCAAGGAACAGACATTCATTTATTTAATCCTTCATTCACACAGTCCCTTATTCTCTTAAAAACCAATTGAGAACCTGGTGTGAAATAAATCAGATTAATTCTTCCTTATGGAGGGCACTCATTCTTTTTTAATTCTTGAAACTGCATCTCACTCTATCGCCCAGACTGGAGTGCAGTGGTGTGATCTCGGCTCACTGCAACCTCCCCCTCCCAGGTTCAAGCGATTCTTGTGCCTCAGCCTCCTGAGTAGCTGGGATTCCAGGCACATGCCTCCATGCCTGGCTAACTTTTTATTTTAGTAGAGACGGGGTTTCACCATGTTGGTCAGGCTGGTCTTAAACTACTGACCTAAAGTGATCCACCCACCTTGGCCTCCTGAAGTGCTGGGATTACATGTGTGAACCACCACACTCGGTCTGATGAAGGGCCCTCATTCTTCATTGCATGTTCGGGAGTTGCCCAAACAGCATTCTAAAATATGATCAGTCAGCAGTGCCCCACTGAATAACCATGGCTGTGGACTCCCTATCTGCCATGTGGTTACATTTGAAAACATTAAAGGAAATGTTTAATTACTTTGTATCCTGGCTTTTAAAATTCCTTGAAATGTGGCATTGAGTAAATTACTGAAGATTTCCGAGTCTCAGTTTTGTCATCTGTAAAACATCATCTATCTCCTAGAGTTGTTTGATGGTTGAATGAGTTAATACATGTACAGCACTTAGAACAGTGTCTAGCACATGGTAAGTGTCCCATGAATGTAACAAAGGTGTTCACTAAAACAAAACATCTCCCAAATATCTATTTCATGTTAAGCACCTGCTTTGTGCCAAACACTGGGTTAGGCATGAGGGATAAAAGGCTAAACAAAACATAGCCTCTTCCTCGAGGAACTCATAGCATAATGTGACATTTTCCAATCTGTGGACCAGAGATTCTCTGGGAAGACTTCTTTCAAGAATCTATTTCTTCATTATACTGAATACGTAATCTGACTCAGAAATATATGCTTTATTTAAAAATATATGTAGAATTAATACATGTCAAAATCATTTAAAAGGATTTTTTAGGTCACTTTTTTTGTCATTACTTATAATCTCAACTCCTATTGAGGCACCAAATGTGATCATGTGGTGGCCCTCAACATTTTTGGGGAGATACTAAAAATAGCTTCTTATGGTAAAATGGGCTGGATCTACTTGTTGAGTGGATAGTACAGTCTGACAGAAACCCAAACAATCATTTCTCTTTAGGCAGAGAGGAAATGCTGCCCCGGGACAATAGCAGTCAGTACCAAGATACCGCAGAATAAAAACTGACTCTCAAGAAATATTTGGTCAAAGAGCTTCCAGGTGCTCCCCAAAAGGTTGGGAACACTTCACCAAGAAGGATGAGATAGAAAGAAACTTCCAGATTGATATAAGAGAAAGGGCTCCATTAAGAAGCAAACTCTACTATGTCCCTCTGATCCAGCTAAAGTGGAAGGGTATCTCCAAAATTCCAAGATCAGAGAAGACAACCTGTGGTTGTTAATGCAGTCTAGATTTCTGTGGATGCCTGGCAGGTGTCAGTACTGATGGAAGTCCCACCAAAAAGACAGGTTGCAGAGAAGCAATTGATTCCCTTCTGCTTGCTGCTGTTCTGATATGACAGAAATTGTGGAATTGTTCATACTCATATGCTTAGTTGCCAACCACTAGGTGTAAGTTCTTGGATCGCCTCCTCTTATAATAGATGGCAGTACATATTGGGAAAGCATGAGTGGGTTGAAATCTGGCCCCTGTTGCAGCTTGAATGCTTTGTCTTGGCATCTGTCCTAGGCAGTTTTGAAAAGACTCTAATAAGTTTTCTGGAAAATTACTGGGAATTATTGTCAAATCACTAAGAAACTCATAGCAGTGGAGATTGAATATGAGAGAAACTCCTACCGTTTTCTAAAAGTCCCATGCCTTTAAATCATTATAGTGCAATGTTCTTTTATAAAACAGATCATTAGAATTTACTTTCTGGTCCAGAGCAGAGAGTCAGTATACTTTGCTGCAGAAAGTCTTGGTAATCTTTTGGTAGGTATCTCATTCTCAAGCAACTTGGTGATCTCCATGGAAAAAGAAATCTGTCTGTTTTGTGTTTTGTTTGATTTTGTTTTTTCTTATCTAGGAATTACTGTCTCTGGTTACTCCTCCCAAAAATAATAATTTAGTACCAGGCCAAGTTTATTATCTGGCAGATATCAGATAGTCAGTTCAAGTTTATTGAGTGACTAAAAAAAATGACTGTTCACATAGCAGTCAAACCCCAATCTCTGTGTGTTCTCCTTAGTCACACTCCCCTACCTCCGTTGTTTTCTTTTAATGGCTTATCTTCTTTAACTCAAAAAGCTGCTGTGGGCCTGACGAATGAGTGATTTCTCTTATCGTAATTTCAAAGCAACGATGCCCATAAATGGTACTTTAAGATATTTGCAACAACCGTAACCTGCAGTGAAATAATCTGTGATTCTTATTGGTGACAAAGCCACCCAAGGTCACTCACAGGTTGGTATGTTTGAGAGAGCAAGGATTATCTGATTTTATACATATATTTCTCATTTACTGTCTTCTCAATCCAACCATCTAAAGTTAAGAAAAAAAAGCCTATAAAATACTTGGTTATTCTCTCAACTTAGAAGGCAATTTTTAATGAAGTTTAATATAATCTTGATAAGAGTTGATTATCTCAAATGTTAAAACAGAATTTGATTTCACAGCCTGCTCAAGTCCCAGATACATGTATTTTCCCTCTTTGACCTTTTTCTCAATTTTACTCTTTAAGCACAATATAGCATTTCAACTTTGTTGAGTGCTATGTTGGAGTAACAATTTTCCACTTAGAATCATCGTGTTCCTTCTCCTTTCCCACTTTTTTCTCTTCCTCCTTTTTATCATCATGTTGACTAAAGACCCGGGCCTAAGGTGTGCCCTCTTTATTCAGAGAGAGGACGTTGACATCCTCTTCCCTACCTGTGCATTTCTGGGCATCCTTGGCATTCCTGCACTGTGCTAAACTATCAGTTAATGTTTAAGCCTGTTAAGTTCATTATATGCTCCTTCTGCTGATGGTGTACCCAAAGAATGAAGCACAGCCAGAATCTCACAGGCTTTCCTACGTAGAGCTAAGGGGAAACTCTCCTTTGGACTGCATACCCTCGTGGCTAGGTCCAAGAATATGAACTGTCCCAAATCAGTTTGTATGTTTGCCATTGTATATTCTGTTTTTTATAAAAGCTCTCCTAGCCTTATGAGTTTAAAATTAAAATATGTCTTTTAAAAATATATCACTTCTAATCACAAACATTGGCCAGATAAGCCCATGCTTGAGGAGTCCCTGAGTGCCTCTTGGCTTCCCATTTGGTTAGCTGGGGCAAGAAGATGGTTTGAGTATTGTATAGAAGGAGTACAAGTGTTTTGGGGCCTTTCCTCTGACAAGTTCATCCAGAAGTAATGGGTAAGTGTTAGAAAGAATAACACGTTTCATCATCAGCCATGAGGCAGATACAGCAGGAAAAAGAACAAGAATGCCTCAGACCTCCAGATAAAAGGCTGGTCACTCGGTCCCCAAAACCACTGGTAAGGTGTGATCTTCCAGTGACACAGAGGATGCAAATTGCATGTTAGAAACTCCTACTACAAACAGCAACTCAGAATCATGGGTGGAAAGGCAAACCCTGATTTCTCTGTTTTTATGTGTGTTTTTTTGTGGCCACTGTTCCTTCTTAGGAATAAATTTCTCCGTCTTAGTATTTTTCGTGGCTGGATTTCAGGACCTACCTCTTAGTTACACTATTATGTTCCGATTCATAAATTTTTTTAAAGGCTTGGCCTATAAATAGATCCTTTTTCCATTTGAAATTTTCTGTGCAGTTGGAGTTTTGAAAATCTACTGAAGGACTGAAGGAGAGGCCAAAGGCAATCTCTGAGTTCTGATGCCTTGTACTTCTCCTCCCATAGCTTGGATTTCTGTCCGGGAAATTCCAAATTTTATTTTTCCTCTTAAAGATCTCCTATTCCCTTCCTTTTTTGTTTGTTTTGTTTTGTTTTGTTTGGTTTTTTGAGACCAAGTCTCACACTGTTGCCCAGGCTGGAGTTCAGTGGTGCGATTTCAGCTCACTGCAACCTCCACCTCCCCGGTTCAAGTGATTCTCGTGCCCTGGCCTCCTGAGTAGCTGAGATTACAGGTGTGTGCCACCATGTCCAGGTAAGTTTTTTTTTGTTTTGTTTTTGTTTTTGTTTTTTTTTAGTAGAAACAGAGTTTCACCCTGTTGGTCAGGCTGGTCTCAAACTCCTGACCTCAAATGATCCTCCCGCCTTGGCCACCCAAAGTGCTGGGTTTGCAGGTGTGAGCCACCATGCCCAGCCCACCCCTCCTTATTAACAACAAAATTTACAGAAAGTGAGGCTGGACATGCCCTCTCTTCTGTATCTAACCTCTGTACCCATGCACTTTCACATGAACACACAAACAACCAATATTTTAAATGTCAAACTCGTCTAGTGTGTGGCCATTTTCCAGCCAAACTCTATCCTGTTTCTCTACATGATTTAAATTAATGGCAAAGCTCACATCTTGAGAGCCTACTGAGTACTCATCCTTGTGTCCCTGTTCTTATGTGTTTCTATGCCTACAGCCTTACCCCTTGGGTCAAAGTTAGTACAATGTGGTGGTCCCAGTCAGGAAATGCTCCAGGAATAGTCAAATCTCAGTGACACCAAGCAACATCTGACTCTGCTGCTTGCATTTCTCTTGGAGGTCACTTTAATACTAAAATTTCCCCTTCTTGTTTCAGTCCTTCTGTCTTTCCATTTGCTTTTTCTTTGTGTCCAGTGTGGCTACTTGGAGATTTAGACTCAAAGAAAGTTATACCAGAGGGGACATTGCTAACTGTAAAGTACTAGAAAAAAGAAAGGCACTCATATTCTTGTTAACATTTTGTAGAACTTCCAAAGTTTCTCTATGAAAAGCAGAGCCAACCGGAACCACCTGGAAGAGGGGTGCCAAGCCCTCCTGAGAGAAGACTTGGTCCACTAGAAAAAGTGCCCTCACAGAAAGTCTTCTTCCTCCTCCCTTATCGCCTGGACCAATTTTCTAAACAACTTCTTTGCCCGTGGCATTATGTTGCAGAAAATGGATGAGCTAACTGGGAGTAAGTCATGCAATGGGTCATCTTTTACACATCAAGTGTAAGTGTAAGTGGTAGGTATGCTTTCTAGCCTCATTCCTACCTGTCGACTTCCTTTCTTTACAACAGACATAATATGAGGAGTCATTTACTTATTCGTTCATGGGCAGAACTTTTTCAGTAGAAGGCACTGTTCTGGACATGGGATACTTCCATGAGTAAGTCAGACAGGGTGCCTGATGTCATCTATTCACATGCAGGGTGAATGCAGTGCACATAACACTTCTGCTTAGGACCTCATGGAGCTTTCTTCAAGAGGGTCCTGAGAGACTGTGGCAGATGATCTCTAAAATAACCCCGGACAATCTCATCTTCTCATACTCATGCCCTCCACTTAAGTGTGGACAGGACTTGTGACTTACCTCTAGCAATGGAATGTGGCAAAGGTGATAGAATGTTACTTCAGTGTGGTTATATCATGATATATGAGCCATCTTGCTGGCAGGCTTATTCCAGAAACTCTGTGGCAGACCTTAAAGAAGAAAACGGCCACGCTGGGAGGGCCATATGGCAAGAAGCTGAGGGCAGCTGCCAGCCAGCAACCAGCAAGAGGCTGAGGAGTCCAGTCCTACAGCTGCAAGGCAATGGATTCTGCTAACAACCTAAGTGAGCTTGGAAGTGGATCTTTTCCCAGTCCAGCCTCTAGATGACAATGCAGCTTAGCTGACAGTTTGATTGCAACCTTGTGATATCCAGATAAGCCACTCCTAAATGCTTGACCCACAAAAACTGTGAGATAATAAATTGGTATTGTTTTAACAAATTAACAAGCAAAACAAAACAAAAAAAACAACTCCCTTAAAAAGTGGGCAAAGGACATGAGCAGGCACTTCGCAAAAGATGACATACAGCCAACAAGTATATGAAAAAATGCCCAACGTCACTAATCATTAGAGAAATGCGAATCAAAATCACAGTGACATACTATCTCACACAGCCAGAATGTCTATTATTCAAAAGTCAACAAATAATGGATGCTGGAGAGGCTGGGGAGAAAAGAGTATGCTTATATACTCCTGGTGGGAATGGAAATTATTTCAGCCACTGTGGAAAGCAGCCTGGCGATCTCTCAAAGAACGTAAAACAACTACCATTTGACCTAGCAACTCCATTACTGGGTATATACCCAAAGGGAAATAAATCATACCACCAAAAAGATGCATGCACTTGTATGTTCATCGTGGCACTATTCACAATACAAAGACGTGGAATCAACCTAAATGCCCATCAGTGGTGGACTGAATAAAGAAAATGTGGTGTGTATACACCATGGAGTACTATGCACCTATAAGAAAGAACTAGATCGTGTCCTTCACAGGAACACAAATGGAGCTGGTGGCCATTATCCTGTGAACTAACACAGGAACAGAAAACCAAATACTGCATATTCTTACTTATCACCTGAGCAATGAAATAATCTATACACAAAACCCCTGTGACATTCAATTTACTTATATAACAAACCCGTACATGTAACCCTGAATGTAAAAGTGAAAAATAACTAAATCAATTGGTATTGTTTTAAGCTGCTAAGTTTGTGGTTATTTATTATGTAGCACAGGAAATGAATACAGAAGCTCCATGACCAAGAGTAACTAGGGCCAGCACTGTCGCACAAGCTTCTGTAGCTGGTTAGACTGGATTTCTCTATTCGTCTCTAATATATCCCTTAGGGCTTGGATTGCAGAGTTCTAACTCCCCCTCCCCTAATCTGGGCAAGCATATTTATAACCTCCCTAACTCCTGGACTCCTTAAAATCAGATGAAGCCAAGTTGTCTGAAGCAAGACCATAGACAAAGAGAGATCCCTGAAATACTGAGTAAGTTGGGTGCTGTGTCACTGGAGGGATTTCAAAGACATATCTTCTCCCACTATAGCCCCACACACCAGCAAGTATCTATCCTCTTAGATAGCCCACAGGCCACAAATTCCCACTGTTAGGGTTACTCTTTTGAAGTGAGGAATTGTCTCCAGGAAGTCTTTATTATTATATGAGGTAATCTTCCATTACTTCATTCATTAACTCAACAAACACTTAATTTCCATATCTTTAAAATGAGTATAATAGTCCTTATCTTATAAATTTGTCATGAGTTGAAATGAGTCAATGTATATAAATTGTGTAAATAATTGCATGGCATCTTGTAAATGCTACAGAAGTGTCCACCATTATTAATATAGTTTGTAGTACTGTGATTTATTATAGCACAGACAATAACCTAGACATTAGGAATACAAATATGTAAAAGAGATAGCCCCTGCCCTGTAGCTTATTCCTCATCTATCTGTCTGAGAACTAAGTTCCAAATGGAAAGGTCAACAGGACAGAAAATTTTATGGAGTGAGGGCTTAAAATCAGTCATACAGATTCCAGAGCCACGTAGTGCACGCTGGAAAAGCACTTTCTAGTTGGTGAAGTTTGGTGGTAAAGGATATAAAAGATGGATCTAATAGCAGCCTATGTTCCCTTGGTATCTCAGGAGTCAATCAGTGCCGAAAGAGAAGAGATGTGTGAAGATAAATTCCAGCTACATCGTAATTTTTAAAGCACCAGTCTTGCTAATGCAGAAATTAAACTATTAATAGTCATCATAGTCATAGAAATATTATTTATGGAAAAAATATATATAGTAAACAAAGGCTACAGTAATATTTATTTATGGCATCAAAAATATAATTCACAGGAAAGCTAGATTTGATTGCTCTTTCAGGAAAGCTGGTGGGAGCTCTAAGGGTAAAACAGTCTTCCAGGGTGGGCAGGAGCTAAGTGCTGAGACCACAGTCTGGTCCTTGCTCCCCTGGAACACAGTTCCTCCTTGCAAATGGAACATGATAGAGCAAAGGCGAAGTAGGCTGCTCTGCACTGCATGTTTAAAATGAATTTCTTAGGAACAAGCCTTGGCCTCCAAACAAACAAGTCATTCAGAATTAAATCTACATTTCCTTGGGGTTTCTTGATTAAGGTATCATCCAGGATAAGGGCAAAAATGAGATTAGGTCACAGCTTACGTCGTATTATAATTTGGCTGCTGCTGAGTGTATCTCAGTCTGTGGTTGAACTTTGTATTCCTTCTTTTTCGCCTCTGTACCTAGCATGGTGTCAGCAAATAGCAAAATATACAGTATGTGTTTACTAAATAATGAGGCACTAAATACTGATTAATAAAACCAGACAATCAATGGTTAAATAGTCAAAAGGGGTGAAATAACTCATAAGTCAATAGTTATTGTTCCTATTTATGAATTCCCATACTGAGGGAACATTTTTACCAATTTGGATAAAATTCTTGTCGAAATAGAAGTGAGAGATTTTGTTCAAATTCAGTGTCTATAGCAATGACAAATATCGTGGGATCTTCCTTAGACCTTCTTCCTGACTACTCCATAGAACTAGTGCTTTTTCTGGCATAGTAAAGATGTAAAAAAAGAATTCTCCAGTGCTCTTCTAAACTCCTACTCTGTCAAGCTTTATAAATGTTTATGTGCCAAGGGAAGCTAGATAGTTTGATTTCCTCTCCTGGCCTACCATGAGATGCCTTGATTTTCACCAATGGGGTTATCTTTAAGACTTTAGATCTTGTTACGAAAGACATTTTTGTGTATCAGTTAGTGAACATATGAGTCTAAGTTTGGTCTGCTGCTTAGGAGTGGAGGAAATGTGAAAATGGGGCATCACAAGGAGACGGGGTGTGTAATGATGAACAAGAGGGGCTTGTGGCGGAATCCGAGCTCTGTTATTGACTATCATAAATAGGTTACTTAAACTTGATAAGTCTCCTCTTCCTCTAAAATGACAAGTACTTAATTGAGGTAATATGATAATTTAATGAGATGGTTTGTATGAAAGTAATAAGCATATAGTAAAGTGATCAATAATTAGCTATTCCTATTATATTTTGACTGAGAGCCACACAACGAAAAGAGGAAGAAGGTTTAAGAGCTTGCGTGCTGTCCAGCATGGTATGAAGAGGGAGGGTGCACAGGAAGGAGAATTTTAAAAGTGGTGATAATAGAAAGCTATACACAAACTTTCCTAAACTCATCATCTCTCAAAGGGCTAATTCAAGGGGTTGATATCTTGTGCTAATGCATTCTACAAGAACATCATACATGGTCGGGTTTGGTGGCTCACACCTGTAATCTTAGTGCTTTCGGAGGCTGAGACGGGCAGATCACTTGAGTCCAGGAGTTCGAGACCAGCCTGGGCAACATGGTAAAATCCTGTCTCTACAAAAAAGACAAAAATTAGCTGGGTGTGGTGGCATATGCTTGTAGTCCCAGTCACTTGTGGGGCTGAGGTGGGAGGATTGCTTGAGCCAGAGAAGTTGAGGCTGCAGTGAGTCATGATTACACCACTGAACTCCAGCCTGGGTACTGATATGGTTTGGCTGTGTCCCCACCCAAATCTCATCTTAAATTGCAGCTCCCCAAATTCCCACCTGTTGTGGGAGGGGAGCCAGTGGGAGACAGTTAAATCATGGAGGCAGTTCCCCCATACTGTTCTCGTGGTAGTGAATAAGTATCACAAGATCTGATGGTTTTATAGGGGGTTTCCCCTTTTTGCTTGGCTTTCATTCTTTCTTGCGTGCTGCCATGTAACATATGCGTTTTGTATTCCACCATGATTATGAGGCCTTCCCAACCACATGGAACTGTGAGTCCATTAAACCTCTTTTTCTTTATAAATTACCCAGTCTCAGGTATGTCTTTATCAGCAGCATGAAAATGGACTAATACAGTAAATTGCTACTGGTAGAGTGGGGTGCTGCAGAAAAGATACCCAAAAATACTGAAATGACTTTGGAATTTGGTGATAGGCAGAGGTTGGAACAGTTTGGAGGGCTCAGAAGAAGACAGGAAATGTGGGAAAGTTTGGGACTTCCTAGAGATTTGTTGAATGGCTTTGACCAAAATGCTGGTAATGATATTGTCAATGAAATCCAGGCTGAGGTGGTCTCAGATGGAGATGAGGAACTTGTTGGGAACTGGAGTAAAGGTGAGTCTTGTTATGTTTTAGCAAAGAGACTGGCGGCATTTTGCCCCTGCACTAGAGATTTGTGAAACTTCTAACTTGAGGGAGATAATTTAGAGAATCTGGTGGAAGAAATTTCTAAGCAGCAAAGCATTCAAGAGGTGACTTGGATGTTGTTAAAAGCATTCAGTTTTAAAAGGTAAACAAAGCATAAA
Organism: Hylobates moloch; assembly: GCF_009828535.3. Taxonomy (NCBI): domain Eukaryota; kingdom Metazoa; phylum Chordata; class Mammalia; order Primates; family Hylobatidae; genus Hylobates; species Hylobates moloch. The sequence continues at coordinate 32,927,171 of NW_026652281.1, forward strand.
AGTTCATAAATTTGCAACCTGATGATGTGATAGAAAATAAAAACCCATTTTCTGAGGAGAAATTCAAGCCGGCTCCAGAAATTTGCATAAGTAACAAGGAGCCAAATGTTAATTGTCAAGATAATGGGGAAAATGTCTCCAGGGCATGTCAGAGACCTTTGCAGTAGCCCCTCCCATCATGCCTGGAGGCTTAGGAGGAAAAAGTGGTTTTGTGGGCTAGACCCAGGGCCTCCCTGCTGTGTACAGCCTAGAGACTTGGTGTCCTGTGTCCCAGCTGCTCCAGCCATGGCTAAAAGGGGCCAAGGTACAGCTCCAGTTGTGGCTTCAGAGGGTGCAGGTCCCAACCCTTGGCAGCTTCCACATGGTGTTGAGCCTGCAGTTGCACAGAAGTCAAGAACTGAGGTTTGGAAACCTCCACTTAGATTTCAGAGGATGTATGGAAACATCTGTATGTTCAGAGAGATGTTTGCTGTGGGGGTGGTACCCTCATGGAGAACCGCTGCCAGGGCAGTGTGGAAGGGAAATGTGGGGTTGAAGCCCCCACACAGAGTCCTCACTGGAGCACTGCCTAGTGGAGCTGTGAGAAGAGGGTCACAGTCTTCCAGACCCTAGATTGGTAGATCCACCGACATTTTACACTGTGCACTTTGAAAAGCCACAGATACTCAATGCCAGACTATGGAAGCATCAGGGAGGGAGGCTGTAGCCTGCAAAGCCAGAGGGTCAGAGCTGCCCAAGACCGTGGGAACCTACCCTTTGCATCAGCATGACCTGGATGTGAGACATAGAGTCAATGGAGATCATTTTGGAGCTTTAAGATTTGGTTGCCCTGCTGGATTTTGGACTTATATCGGGCCTTTAGCCCCTTCATTTTGGCCAATTTCTCCCATTTGGGATGCGTGTATTTATCCAATGCCTGTACCCCCATTGTATCTAGGAAGTAGCTGGCTTGGTTTTGATATTACAGGCTCATAGGCAGGAGGAACTTGCCTTGTCTCAGATGAGACTTTTGACTATGGACTTCTGAGTTAATGCTGAAATGAGTTAAGAAATTGGGGGACTGTTGGGAAGACATGATCAGTTTCAAAATGTAAGGACATGAGGTTTGGGCAGGGCCAGGGGCAGAATGATATGGTTTGGCTGTGTCCCCACCCAATCTCATCTTGAATTATTATAGCTCCCATAATTCCCACATGTTGTGGGAGGGACCTGGTGTGAGATAATTGAATCGTGGGGGCAGTTTCCTCTATACTATTCTCATGGTAGTGAATAAGTCTCATGAGATCTGATAGTTTTATAAGAGGAAACCCCTTTCCCTTGGCTCTCATTCTTTCTTGCCTGCTGCCATGTACAATGTGCCTTTCTCCTTCTGCCATGATTGTGAGGCCTCCCCAGCCATGTGGAACTGTGAGTCTATTAAACCTATTTTTCTTTATAAATTACCCAGTCTTGGGTATGTGTTTATCAGCAGCATGAAAAAGGACTAATACAGTGACATAGTAAAACTCTGTCTCATTAAAAAAAAAAAGATACCTATTCTCCATCAAATTTGTTTTAATTTGAATTGAAATTTTTTTCAATCAGGATTCAGATGCTTTTAATATACTTTGTGTAATAGAATGTGGTTGGCAGGATAATGGCCCATCAGATGTAGACATTCTAATTCCCAGAATCCTTGAGTATGTTAACTTACACATCAAAAGGACTTTGCATACATAATAAAGATTATGAATCTTGATATGAGATTATTCTGTATATATGGGTAAGTTTCATGTAACCATGTAAGCCCTTAAAAGTAGAAGACGAAGGTAGAGAGTTAGAGCGATGTGGGAGAACAAGAAAGAGGGGAGATTCAATGTCTGAGAGGTACTTAACCCTTGATTGCTGGCTTTGAAGATGGAGGAAGAGCCAGGATCCCAGGAATGCAGTGAACTCTATAACCTGGGAAAGGCCCTCAGCTGACACTCAGCGAGGGTATGGAAACCTCAGCCCTATAGCTATAAAGAGCTGAATGCTACCAACTACTTGTATGGACAAGAAAATGGATTGTCCCTTAGAGTCTCCAGAAAGAAATGCAGACCTGCTGAACCCTTGATCAGCCCAATGAGACCCAGTTGGACTTTGGACATAGAAAACTATGAGATATTAAATGTTTGTTGTTTGAACTACTACATTAGTGGTAATTTATACTGAGAGCAATATAAAACCTATAAACACAGGTAAAGACAAAAACTTCATTGAATTTCATTCATTTATTACTCATTTATTCATTTTCCAAACATTTATTAATCAGCTTTAATGAAGCAGGCTCTGAACGAGTGCTGGTAAGAAAAGCATGAGTAAGACCCAGTCCAAGCTCTCAACATGTTTATAGAAAGTCTGTGGAAAATATGAGAAAAAGTTCTCAGATTCCCTAAACAACATGTTCTACCTTAATTCTCCAAACAACCCAAACTCTTGAGTATAATTTCAAAACAGTTAGTCACAGGGAGGTGTGTAATGTTTTGCAAACCTATTGGTGTGGATTTAGCATGGGCAAATTAAACAGAACTAATGGTTTTTCCCCTCAGTCTGTGTGCCATGAAGTCATGGCTTAGCTGCTCTTCATTGTGGGGCTTTGGCCAGTTAATAAACACCCACATAACACTGCTGTTGCTCAGTGACACAGCGACATCCTCCTCCTTCAGAAGAGGAACGTGCAGAGGGTTGCCTAGGTTGCCTAAGAATCATCTGGAAGGATTATTAAAACACAGATTCCTGGGCCCCACCCCTGGAGATTCTGGTTTAGCAGCTCTAGGTTAGAGTCTGAGATTCTGCATTTCTCCCAGAAGCTCCCAGATAATGCCTCCTGCCCATGGGCCACACTTATATGTCTGGTAGATTGCTCCTTGTTTATTGATAAATATGGCTCATGGAGCCAAAATGGTCAGAAGTAGAGAAACTTCAAAAAACACGTAGCATATCTGCCAGTTGATGCCGTACTTTGAATACCTAAGCCCTGATAGTTTTCCACCTGGTCCTTCCCATTTTTCTTCCGAGATGAGACTCTCCTCCTGTTCTATTATAACCTGAAATGCACTGCAATTTGCTGCAAACTCAGACTGCTGAGAAGGGAGAAGAGGGAGGAGTTAGGGGTTTCTCCCTAGACCTTATCTCCAAACAAAGGGGCTTGATCTCCTTGCCATCGTAAACATCATCCTCATTGATAAAGAAAATTTTTTAAAAAAATTGAAATCCCTACTTCTGCAACTCAACGTGAGGCCAGAGTGCATGTCCTGCTGAGGGGAAAGCAAACTGGTTACACAGTGTGCCCTGTGGAACTGAGGGCATCACACGGCATTGCAGCCTTTCCCCATCCCAACCTCCCATCACTGAACTCTGCTGTCCTTTATTTCCCTCACCATCATCCGTCCATGAACTTTTTAAGATCAAAGGGCACATTAGAATGTATGGGAACAAACAACTGCAAATTATTTACTGCCCAGTCTTCTGACATGGTCCTTCTGGTGATCTTTGATCTATGATTGGCTATAAACCTCAGTGCAATGATTCCAGGCAATAACCTTGAATTCCTAAATCGAGTTCTTATATGTGTCACATTGCTTCAATTGGCTATATGGTTTCTGGTTCCTCTTTCTAAGATTCAAAAAGGTAAAATGGATAGCTGGGCATGATAGCTCATGCCTATAATCCCAGTTACTCAGGGTGAGGTGGGAGGATCACTTGAGCCCAGGAGTTCAAAGATGCATTGAGCTATGATTGCGCCACTCCACTACTGTCTGGGTGACAGAACAAGACCCCTACCATAAAAACAAATAAATAAAGTAAATAAGATATAAATAAGAAAAGAAAGGTAAAATGGGATTTAGGTCTATTGTTTAGAAAAATCCAATTGAAATTTAAAGATATCTTTATCATTTGAAAGAGCAGAATACCGTAAATTAAAACCTTGTCGAGTACTTCTTCCTTGATTAAAGGAAAAATCATGTACATAGTATAAGTCAGTTTTTTGCTTAGATACTTTTCCTAAACAAAAGATCTTTCTATAGCTATGGGAAAATGGTTTATCTCCAGATGGCTGTGGTAATGGTAATTCCTTTGTGCTAGGTCTCTGCTAAAAGAAAACACACTTGTTTGGAATATGGAACGTTACACGTCTGTAAATCCCTTTTCTTTTAACAAGAACAAAAAACTGTGATTGCTTTTATTTGCTAAAGATTATTTAGTTTTGTTTTTCTCTAAAGAAGAGATTTTTAACTTTCTTTATGCCATGAACCTCTCTAGAACTTTGGTGATGCCTGCAGACCCCTTCTAAGAATAATATTTTAAATATATTTTTAAAACACCATAGCTTGTCATGGGATTAAAGGAAGAAAATACCATAGAGAGGACTGCAAAGAAAAACAATAATTTACAAACACAGTTACCTGACTATAAGCCAAATTTAAAATCTATGTACTTTTAATGCACTAATTAGATCTACCAGCAAGCCTACTATCTACTGTAACTTCAAAGCAGTCAGAAGCAGAAACAGTATTTTGAGATATCTGCAACTATAATGAATATGAATATATCTGTGATCTCTATTGGAGATAGAAACAGTTGTCTATTGCTCTGGATTGCTGTTTACATTGTTAATTGAGAGAAATCGTGAATTTCAGATAGAGGTTAGTGAAAATAACAATACAATTATTGCCACCCAGGTCTGTGGACTCCCTGAATTCTATAGACCTCTTTAGGTATCCTACAGCATCCCTAACTTTAATGTCTTCTTTCCCTCTGAGCTTCTCTTTATGAATGCTAAATGTTAATGAATCCAAGAAAAGGATTCCTATGAATCAGCCAGTCTTTGGCAAATGGAGGCTGTCATCCTTTCGTGGGGGCATCATCCTTTTGTGGGGAACACTTCTAGGCTTCCCATGGAATTCCAGAAAAAATAACGATCAAAGCCCCTGAACCTCACGAAGTTTTTGTTTGTTTGTTTAGAGACAAGGCCTTGCTCTGTCACCCAGGCTGGAGTGCAGTGGCATGATCATAGCTCACCGTAGTCTCAAACTCCTGGGCTGAAGTGATCCTCCGGCCTCAGCCTCCTGAGTAGTTGGGACTACAGGCATGAACCACCACACCCAGTTAGCTTATGGAGTTGTAATTATTCAATTAACATACTGATCTATGGTCTTTGAAACATAAACGACTCTGAAATACATATATAGTACTTGTGAAGGAAAAAAAAGTAGGTTTTTTTCCCCTCCCAACTCCCAATCTGGTGCCCATAAGGAAATCACTGTTGACAGTGCATTTATGCATGCTGCTTCAATAAAAGTCACTGTCTAGCACCACTAGCTCACCCTTGAATTATTTCCTGGGCAAAGCCAAGAACCCTCCTGGTCTAAGACTCCACTTTGGGGCTCTCTTGCCCTCTATTAGCCCCATGAGATCAAGTTAATGGATTTGGTCCTTAAGTGGCTTTAGTGAACTTTCCATAGGGAAGATTTATTTTCTATTGGCACAGACTGTACTGCTAACCTTAGCCAACTGCTATGCAAATTCATTTCTATATCAGTGATGGTTCTCCAATGAAATAAAAACCAATAGAATAGATAGATAGATAGATAGATAGATAGATAGATAGATAGATAGATAGATAGTAGATAGATAGATAGATAGATAGATAGATAGATAGATAGATAGATAGGAATATGACATAGATATAGATGTAGATATAAAGGAGTTTATCTTAAAAAATTGATTCATGCAATTGTTAGGCCTGGCAAGTCTGAAATTTGTAGGGCTAACAAAGCAAGCAGGCTAGAAACAGAGTTGATACGTGTAGTCTTGACTCCAAAATTTGTAGGGCAGGCCAGCAGACTTGAAACTCGGGCAAGAGTTCAGGAGTTGGTGCTGTGGTCTTGAGGCAGAATTCCTTTTCTTGGGAAACCTCAGTTTTTTTCTCTTAATGCCTTCAACAGATTAAAGAGGCCCAGCCACATGATCCAGGGTAATCTCCTTTACGTAAAGTCAAATAGATCTTAACCACATCTGCCAAATACCTTCACAGCAACAATTAGATTACTGTTTGATTAAATAACTGGGTACTATAGCCAAGCAAAATTGACATATAAAATTAACTATCAGTCTTCTCTTGCTAAAAAAAAAAAAAAAAAGCAGAACAAAACTGAGTAGGGTATATTGATAAATGCTAAAACAGAGCACTTTTTCCTTGTTGGAAAAAACAGCATGCACTCCTAATAAAAGTGGTCAAATTTTTTTTTTTTTCTTTTTTTCTTTTTTTTTTTTTCAGACGGAGTCTTGCTCTGTCGCCCAGGCTGGAGTGCAGTGGCGCAATCTCGGCTCACTGCAAGCTCCGCCTCCCGGGTTCACGCCATTCTCCTGCCTCAGCCTCTCGGAGTAGCTGGGACTACAGGCGCCCGCCACCACGTCCGGCTAATTTTTTGTATTTTTAGTAGAGACGGGGTTTCACTGTGGTCTCGATCTCCTGACTTTGTGATCTGCCCGCCTCGGCCTCCCAAAGTGCTGGGATTACGAGCGTGAGCCACCGCACCCGGCCATAAGTGGTCAATATTTTAAGATGCAATTTATAAACAAAATGTGCTGCTAATGGTAAAGTCTCATTAATATCAACACTTTAATAATGCAGTTGAGTGTAGATAACCAGAGGCACGAATCACATTTCTGGTGATCTAATTTTATGCAAAATATACGTTTGGAGAGGCACGTAATAAATGTTGCCGATTGAGTTACTGTTCCTATTAGCTCAAAGAATGTTAGCTTTGGACAGGATTGCAGCAATCAACAGTCCAGCGACGTCTGTATGAAATGGTTCCTGAGTATATTATGAAGAAAACCTAAATCTAATATGCCCATTTTAAAGAAAACAATAATTATACTCAAATCAGTTATTTTAACCCTAGTTAATTCTGGTTTTATTAATGTTAGCTTACGTGTCTCCTTCCATGAGGTTGACCACTTCCGGATGAAAGAACTGTGAAAGGTCACACTCATCTCATGAAGTCTGAAAGGTCTCGGGTCTCTTTGTAATAAAGATACCAGCTTTGTTTGGCAAGTCTGGATCCACAAATCTACTTTTCCGTGGAGTAGAATAGTCAACAGTTCTTTGCTGAAGAACATTGAAATTTTTGGAGATTTTTTTGAACTTTTTTCCGGAACTTCTGATCTGTGGTTTATAGCAGGTACTTTTAAGCAAGTGTAAAGGAAAGCAGAAACCATCTATTGATGACAAAACTGAATAACTCTAGTTAATATGTTATGTTAGCCAGAATTACTGGAATAAGGAGAAATGGAATCCTCTATTAATATATGTGATTTATAAGCATCCTGAAGATATAAGAATATATTTATAATAATAACATTTCATCTGCATGCAATTAACCTGGAGAGGATTAAGTTTCTCCTTTTGATTTTGAGAGGGGTTTGTCTCCATACTGTGAGACTGATAGCAGGATGGCTCTCATAATTTTGTAGAATATACACATATTCTTATTTGTAGCATTATTCATTTAATAAAGTTTGGAACAAATCTTTTGTGTCTCAGAAGACTCCTGGGAAACCCCAAAGATAGTTTAGACAAAATAATATCTTAGAATTTTTATTATGAAGTATTTGGAACCTATATTTAGGAAAGGCAATATCAAAAATAATTATCAAAGAAACTTTTTGTAGCATTAATACATAAACAGGTCATTGATGTCTAAAGATGAAACAACGATCTTAGCTATAAAAATAATCATAAATAACATTTAAATTAAGCACAGCAGTAACTAATAATTTATAGAATTTTAACTTCTTTTATTTCTTATTAGAAATAAAAGATTTTGGTCAGAAAGGAACTGAAAGTCAGTTGCAGTGGTGCACACCTGTAATGCCAGCTACTCATGAGGCTGAGGTGGGGGGTATCACTTGAGCCCAGGAGTTCGAGGCCCGCTTGGAAAAAACAGCGAGAATCCCTCTCTTAAAAAAAAAAAAAAAAAAAAAATTAAAAAAATCCAGAAATCTACACAAAACCACAAAGATTTAGGAGCTTCTCACGAAGTTCTCTTCCTGTGAGTTAAGGAAGTCTGTTCTCCAAAACAGCCACCAAATAAGAAAACATGATTGTTTGTCGTTGCTTTTTTTAAAAGAGCTGATTGAATATTCAAAGACCATTTCCCACCTAATTGTTAGTTTTTCTTTGATTATTCCTAAGGTTGTTAGTTTGACAATTCTAATATAACACTATATCTATGTTTAAACATACACCTATAAGTGTGATAAAATTTTTAAAGCTTTAAATTTCAGTTTTCAGATATATTAGCTGTATCATTTAATTTCCATGACTATAAATGTACTATATCAATTGTGTTATCATGATTGGCACTTTTCAAAGATAAAATACACATTACTTGTTTGTACTACTTTTGTGGTTTCTAGCTTTATAAATTTTAATATCTTAGAATGTGTCCAGATAACCAAAGATTTTAGATAACCAAAGTTTATGTATAATTTACTATTAGTCCAAGTTTCAGGGATCTTAGGAATTATATTTAAGTTGTAACAGTACAGATTAAGATGATTTCTGTTGGTAATAAAATTTAGACAGATGGCATTTAACAGTTTTCAGAAAATGTAATAATTAGGTCAACTTTTTTTTGCAGTAGTGTTTGGAGTTTACAAGATACAATCCTTTTAAAAGATAACAATTATTATCATTTAATTTAGTTAAATATATTTGTTTACATTTTTGTGACTTCAGATACTTTGTGGAGATAACTTATCTGACCCATTTGACTATCAAGAAATTTATAGAGTTAATTAGATGTTTTTCAGGAGTAACCAAAACCAAAGTCTTACAGAAAAGAGAATATATATTTTAACTTATTTCACATTATAATAAAAACTGGCAAGAAACCATATAGTTTTAATTGCTTTATTGAGATATAATTCACACACCATACAGTCTGCCCCCTTAAAGTGTACAATTCAATGGGTTTAGTGTGTTTACCGATGTGTGTAACCATCACCACAGTCAATTTCGGAATGTTTCCTCACCTCAGGAAGAAACCCCGTGCCTTTTAGCTATCACTCCCCTACTGCTCATCCTCCACAGACCTAAACAACCAGTAATTTACTTAGAGAACTATGGATTTTCCTATTCTGGACATTTCATGTAAAAAGAATCTTGTAGTATGTAGTCTTTTGTGACTGGCTTATTTCAGTCAACATGACATTTTCAAGATTCATCCATGTTGTACCTTGTATTATTATATCATTCCTTTTTATGCTGAATAATATTCCATTGTATGGATATGTAATGTTTTGTTTATCCATTCATCAACTGATGGGTACTTGTGTTGTTTCCCATTTTTTGCTATTATGAATAATGCTGCAATGAATATTCATGCATATGTTTTTGTGTGGACACATTTTGACTTCTCTTGTGCATATGCCTAGGAGTGATATTGCTCGGTCATAAGATAACTCTATGTTTAACTATTTGTGGACATGCCAAACTGTTTTCCAAAGTGCCTGCCCAATTTTATATTAAATCCAATTGAAGAAATGAAAAATAAGCAAAGTAAGCAAATAATAAGTGTCATGGAGAAAAACATAAAGAAGCATACAAAGCTAGGCCATATTTAAGGGTTAAAATGTTAAATGAAGTGAGAAGGCCACTTTATCTATGAGTCAAATTTTATATATATATATATATATATAGTCTCACTTTAAGAACAAACAAAAAACAATGAGATTAGTAGTTTTATTAACATAGGGGTACATAGATTCACAAAAGTTAGACAACTTACCCAAGATTAAATGGCAGGTAAATGGCGAAGCTGGAATTTGAATCCAGATTGCTCTGACTTCAAAGTTCACCATACCAAATTTTTTCACCATACTACATTTTTGTAAGTGTAAATTTTGCTAGAGTTAGAGTTCATTCTTTACAATGCAAACACAATTATGAATTAAAAAGTTATGGATATGTTATAAATACATGTGGCAGAAAATAAGCATTCTTTTCTACTATCTCTGAGCACCTCTCCTGAAGCAGAACATTGTGTATTACAATTAGGGAATTCCTGCATTGTTATGTTTCCAGTTTTGTGTTTTTTTAAAAAAAGAACTTCCTTATTTTAATGACACATCATCCAGCCAGGTTTAATACTTTAGAATCCTGCCCTGCTTTTTCTATTCCCTGGGCAATTATTCCTTTGTGAACTAGACATAACCTGATGAAGAAAAACTTATTTTTATGGGTTTCGTATAGAGATTTTCCTTTAAAATTAGCTAAGTGGATTCCTAACCTGTACGTACTACTGAACTCTCTCTTTAAAAGAATCCCTCTTAGCACTGTGAATTCATTTAAGGAAATAAAACCACTGATTCAGTGTAATAAATGGAGTCATAAAAGGATACTGCTTGTGAGGATGTGGTGCCACTATAATTTACTACCGCTCATGAATGTGCAATTTGCAGTTCTATTAGTTGTCTTTATTTTCTCAGCATTCGTCATAATTGCTTTAATGGTGGAAGCAACTAAGCCTTTAACTAAATCTCCATCATCTGACTGTCCCTTAAGTCTAATCTCTGTAATATTTACATTTCGATATCCAGTGAGTACTTTATCCATTAAAATAAATCCTGAAAGCATATGATAATGGGCAAGAGGTCTCATTTCAGTGAGCAGATTTGTGAGTATCCCTCAAAATTCCACATCCAGTGAGTACTGTGTGGAATATCCGCTGGCCCTCATTCGACCTGGAGCTCTCCAAATTCCTATCTACAAAACATTATGAAGTTACAGTCCCATTGTGTACATACTTATTTGTGAAGTTTATAATGCTCTGTTATTCTACTACAGCAAAAAATTATAAAACATGCACAAAATAGCAAAGAAAGGAGAATCATTTAAAATGAAATAAACATTATAAATGACTTTTAAATGTGTATTATTTACAGTATCTTTGCTATAACTAAAAGCTTATCATTAATCACATTTAAAACAGGATGATATAATGGAATAGGCTCCTTTTTTCCTTTGTTTTGTTTTGTTTTGTTTTGTTTTTCTTTTGAGATGAAGTTTTGCTCTTGTCGCCCAGGCTGGAGTGCTGTGGCGGAATCTCAGCTCACTGCAATCTCTGCCTCCCAGGTTCAAGCGATTCTCCTGCCTCAGCCTCCTGAGTAGCTGAGATTACAGGCACCCACTACCATGCCTAGCTAATTTTTGTATTTTTAGTAAAGACAGGATTTCACCTTGTTGGCCAAACTGGTTTCAAACTCTGCTTCTCAGGTGATCCAACCTGCCTTGGCCTCCCAAAGTGCTGGGATTATAGGCATGAGCCACCATGCTCAGCCAGCTCCTTTCCTTTTTTAACCTTGGTTCAATATATTGTGATGTAGCAGCACTAGATTCTGTTTGATATTTGATCTTAATGGCTGTCATAGCAGAAAAAAAAGTTATATTAAAAAGTGCTATCTTAGTCTGTTCAACATATGAATTTTGGTGAGTACTCACACATCTAGTTTATAGGATTCTACCCCTGGTCCCCCCAAACTTATGTCCTTCTCACATGCAAAATACATTCATTCCATCTCAATAGCCTCAAAATTGTTAACTCATTACAGCATCAACCTTGAAGTCTAAACTCCAAAGTCTCATCTAAATATCATCTAAATCTGATATGGGTGGCACTTGAGGTATAATTTATCCTGAGGCAAAATTTCTCTTCAGTTGTGAGCCTATGAAATCAAATATGTAATATGCTTTCATAATATACTGACTGGACAGGTATAGGATGGACATATCTATTCTAAAATGGAGAAATAGGAAAGAAGCAAGGGAGAATAGGTTTCAAACAAGTCCAAAACTTAAGAAGGTACACTTCATTAAACCTCAAAGTTTCAGAATAATCCTCTTTGGCTTGATGCCCTGCCTTCCTATCCTACTAGAATATCATCCCCACAGTTTGGAGAAATTGCCCTGAAGTAGCTCTGTGCTGGAACGTCACAGCTCCACTGACCTGGGGTCCTGTGCTCATGGCTCAGCACCCCACAGATCTTGGTGGCCCCATTCTTTGAAACCTAGGTGGAAACAGCCGTGTCCCCTGGGCCCATGTACTTTGGCCTGTGATGGAAATGGCCACCCCTGATGATCTCTGAAATATCCTTGGGGTTATATTTCCACTGTCTTGAAGAATAGCACATGACTTCTGTTAAGATGGTTGATCCACATTAATCTTACCAGGTGGTCATTTGGCCACATCCTTAGTGTTGTCTTCCAAACACACTTTCTCATTTTTCCAATATAAATAGGCTAGGAATTTTCTAGATCTTGAAGTCTTGCTTCCTTTTTGCTTAACAATTCCATCTTTAAGTCATTCCTCTCTTCTCATGTTTTACTATGCAATTTGGAGGAGCCAAGCCATACCTTCAACACGTTACTTAGAAGTCCCCTCAGCTAAATAGCCAATGTCATTGCTCACAAATTTTACCTTCTACAAAACACTAGAACACAAACACAAGTTAACCAATTTAAAACAAAGATTGACTTTTCTCCATTGTGCAATAATAGGTTTCTCATTTCCAGCTGAGACCCATCAGAATGGCCTTTATTGTTTTTCTACCACCATTCAGTTTATGATTAATTATTTTCTAAGAAGACAGAAGCTTTCTCTTTAGCTCTTTTCATTCTGAATCCTCACCAGAATCACTTTTAAAATATTGTTCATGACTATGTAAGCTTTTTTTCTAGCATACACCCCAAAACTCTTCCAATCTCTGCTCATTACCCAGTTTCAAACCTGCTTTCACATTTTAAAGTATTTTTTATAGCAGGCCAGGCACAGTGGCTCACACCTGTAAACCCAGCTCTTCGGGAGGTCAAGGCAGGTGGATTACTTGAAGCCAGGAGTTTGAGACCAGTCTGGCCAACATGGTGAAACACCGTCTCTACTAAAAATACAAAAATTAGCCAGGCGTGGTGGCACGTGCCTGTATTCCCACCTACTTGGGAGGCTGAGGCATGAGAATTGCTTGAACCTGGGACGTGGAGGTTGTAGTGAGCCAAGCTTATACCACTGCAATCCAGGCTGAGCAATAGAGCAAGACTGTCTAAAAGATATATATATATATTTGTTATAGCAGCACCCTCACTTATTGGTACCAATTTTCTGTCTTAATCTATGCGGGCGGGTGTAACAGAATACCACAGACAGAATAGCTTTAAAAAGCAAATATTTATTTCTCTCAGTTCTGGAGGCTGGGAAGTCCAAAGTCAAGGCACTGAATCTTTTTCAATGCCTGGTGAGGGCCTGCTTCCTGTTTCAAAAACAACCTTCTCACTGTGTTCTCACAAGGCAGGAAGAAGTGGAGAGAGTTCTTTGGGGTCACTTTTATAGGGGCATTAATAAAAGTATCCTTTTATGAGAGCTCCACCCTCATGACCTAATCAACTCCCAAAGCCCCCACCTCCTAATACCATCACATTGAGGATAAGAATTTCAACATAGGAGTTCTGGAAAGGTACAAACATTCAGTCTATAGTAGGTACTTAGGCCTGGAAGAAGAAAATGATTGATTGATTGATTGATTGATTGACTGAGACAGAGTCTCTCACTCTGTTGCCTAGGCTGTAGTGCAGTAGTGAGATCTCAGCTTACTGCAACCTCCACCTCTCTTGTTCAAGCAATTCTCGTGCCTCAGTCTCCTGAGTAGCTGGGATTACTGCCATGTGCCACCATGCCCAGCTAATTTTTGTATTTTTCGTAGAGGCAGGGTTTCACTATGTTGGCCAGGCTGGTCTTGAATTTCTTTTTTTTTTTTTTTCTTTTTTTTTAATTTATTTATTTATTTTTTTATTATACTTTAGGTTTTAGGTTACATGTGCACAATGTGCAGGTTTGTTACATATGTATCCATGTGCCACGTTGATTTCCTGCACCCATTAACTCGTCATTTAGCATTAGATATATCTCCTAATGCTGTCCCTCCCCCCTCCCCCAACCCCACAACAGTCCCTGGAGTGTGATGTTCCCCTTGCTGTGTCCATGAGTTCTCATTGTTCAATTCCCACCTATGAGTGAGAACATGCGGTGTTTGGTTTTTTGTCCTTGCGATAGTTTACTGAGAATGATGTTTTCCAGTTTCATCCATGTCCCTACAAAGGATATGAACTCATCCTTTTTTATGGCTGCATAGTATTCCATGGTGTATATGTGCCACATTTTCTTAATCCAGCCTATCGTTGTTGGACATTTGGGTTGGTTCCAACTCTTTGCTATTGTGAATAGTGCTGCAATAAACATACGTGTGCATGTGTCTTTAGAGCAGCATGATTTATAGTCCTTTGGGTATATACCCAGTAATGGGATGGCTGGGTCAAATGGTATTTCTAGTTCTAGATCCCTGAGGAATTGCCACACTGACTTCCACAATGGTTGAACTAGTTTACAGTCCCACCAACAGTGTAAAAGTGTTCCTATTTCTCCACATCCTCTCCAGCACCTGTTGTTTCCTGATTTTTTAATGATGGCCATTCTAACCGGTGTGAGATGGTATCTCACTGTGGTTTTGATTTGCATTTCTCTGATGGCCAGTGATGATGAGCATTTTTTCATGTGTTTTTTGGCTGCATAAATGTCTTCTTTTGAGAAGTGTCTGTTCATGTCCTTTGCCCATTTTTTGATGGGGTTGTTTGTTTTTTTCTTGTAAATATGTTTGAGTTCATTGTAGATTCTGGATATTAGCCCTTTGTCAGATGAGTAGGTTGCAAAAATTTTCTCCCATTCTATAGGTTGCCTGTTCACTCTGATGGTAGTTTCTTTTGCTGTGCAGAAGCTCTTTAGTTTAATGAGATCCCATTTGTCAATTTTGGCTTTTGTTGCCATTGCTTTTGGTGTTTTAGACATGAAGTCCTTGCCCACGCCTATGTCCTGAATGGTATTGCCTAGGTTTTCTTGTAGGATTTTAATGGTTTTAGGTCTAACATATAAGTCTTTAATCCATCTTGAATTAATTTTTGTATAAGGTGTAAGGAAGGGATCCAGTTGCAGCTTTCTACATATGGCTAGCCAGTTTTCCCAGCACCATTTATTAAATAGGGAATCCTTTCCCCATTTCTTGTTTTTGTCAGGTTTGTCAAAGATCAGATAGTTGTAGATATGCGGCATCATTTCTGAGGCCTGTGTTCTGTTCCATTGATCTATGTCTCTGTTGTGGTACCAGTACCATGCTGTTTTGGTTACTGTAGCCTTGTAGTATACTTTGAAGTCAGGTAGGGTGATGCCTCCAGCTTTGTTCTTTTGGCTTAGGATTGACTTGGTGATGCGGGCTCTTTTTTGGTTCCATATGAACTTTAAAGTAGTTTTTTCCAATTCTGTGAAGAAAGTCATTGGTAGCTTGATGGGGATGGCATTGAATCTATAAATTACCTTGGGCAGTATGGCCATTTTCACGATATTGATTCTTCCTACCCATGAGCATGGAATGTTCTTCCATTTGTTTGTATCCTCTTTGATTTCATTGAGCAGTGGTTTGTAGTTCTCCTTGAAGAGGTCCTTTACATCCCTTGTAAGTTGGATTCCTAGGTATTTTATTCTCTTTGAAGCAATTGTGAATGGGAGTTCATTCATGATTTGGCTCTCTGTTTGTCTGTTATTGGTGTACAGGTATGCTTGTGATTTTTGTACATTGATTTTGTATCCTGAGACTTTGCTGAAGTTGCTAATCAGCTTAAGGAGATTTTGGGCTGAGACAGTGGGGTTTTCTAGATAGACAATCATGTCATCTGCAAACAGGGACAATTTGACTTCCTCTTTTCCTAATTGAATACCCTTTATTTCCTTCTCCTGCCTGATTGCTCTGGCCAGAACTTCCAGCACTATGTTGAATAGGAGCGGTGAGAGAGGGCATCCCTGTCTTGTGCCAGTTTTCAGAGGGAATGCTTCCAGTTTTTGCCCATTCAGTATGATATTGGCTGTGGGTTTGTCATAGATAGCCCTTATTATTTTGAGATACGTCCCATCAATACCTAATTTATTGAGAGTTTTTAGCATGAAGGGTTGTTGAATTTTGTCAAAGGCCTTTTCTGCATCTATTGAGATAATCATGTGGTTTTTGTCTTTGGTTCTGTTTATATGTTGGATTACATTTATTGATTTGCATATGTTGAACCAGCCTTGCATCCCAGGGATGAAACCCACTTGATCATGGTGGATAAGCTTTTTGATGTGCTGCTGGATTCGGTTTGCCAGTATTTTATTGAGGATTTTTGCATCAATGTTCATCAAGGATATTGGTCTGAAATTCTCTTTTTTGGTCATGTCTCTGCCAGGCTTTGGTATCAGGACGATGCTGGCTTCATAAAATGTGTTAGGGAGGATTCCCTCTTTTTCTATCGATTGGAATAGTCTCAGAAGGAATGGTACCAGTTCCTCCTTGTACCTCTGGTAGAATTCGGCTGTGAATCCGTCAGGTCCTGGACTCTTTTTGATTGGTAAGCTATTGATTATTGCCACAATTTCAGAACCTGTTATTGGTCTATTCAGAGATTCAACTTCTTCCTGATTTAGTCTTGGGAGGGTGTATTTGTCGAGGAATTTATCCATTTCTTCTAGATTTTCTAGTTTATTTGCGTAGAGGTGTTTGTAGTATTCTCTGATGGTAGATTGTATTTCTGTGGGATCAGTGGTGATATCCCTTTTATCATTTTTTATTGCATCTATTTGATTCTTCTCTCTTTTCTTCTTTATTGCTCTTGCTAGCAGTCTATCAATTTTGTTGATCTTCTCAAAAAACCAGCTCCTGGATTCATTAATTTTGTGAAGGGTTTTTTGTGTCTCTATTTCCTTCAGTTCTGCTCTGGTTTTAGTTATTTCTAGCCTTCTGCTAGCTTTTGAATGTGTTTGCTCTTGCTTTTCTAGTTCTTTTAATTGTGATGTTAGGGTGTCAATTTTGGATCTTTCCTGCTTTCTCTTGTGGGCATTTAGTGCTATAAATTTCCCTCTACACACTGCTTTGAACATGTCCCAGAGATTCTGGTATGTTGTGTCTTTGTTCTCATTGGTTTCAAAGAACATCTTTATTTCTGCCTTCATTTCATTATGTACCCAATAGTCATTCAGGAGCAAGTTGTTCAGTTTCCATGTAGTTGAGCGGTTTTGAGTGAGTTTCTTAATCCTGAGTTCTAGTTTGATTGCACTGTGGTCTGAGAGACAGTTTGTTATAATTTCTGTTCTTTTACATTTGCTGAGGAGAGCTTTACTTCCAACTATGTGGTCAATTTTGGAATAGGTGTGGTGTGGTGCTGAAAAAAATGTATATTCTGTTGATTTGGGGTGGAGAGTTCTGTAGATGTCTATTAGGTCCACTTTATGTAGAGCTGAGTTCAATTCCTGGATATCCTTGTTAACTTTCTGTCTCGTTGATCTGTCTAGTGTTGACAGTGGGGTGTTAAAATCTCCCATTATGATTGCGTGGGAGTTTAAGTCCCTTTGTAGGTCACTCAGGACTTGCTTTATGAATCTGGGTGCTCCTGTGTTGGGTGCATATATATTTAGGATAGTTAGCTCTTCTTGTTGAATTGATCCCTTTACCATTATGTAATGGCCTTCTTTGTCTCTTTTGATCTTTGTTGGTTTAAAGTCTATTTTATCAGAGACTAGGATTGCAACCCCTGCCTTTTTTTGTTTTCCATTTGCTTGATAGATCTTCCTCCATCCCTTTATTTTGAGTCTATGTGTGTCTCTGCACATGAGATGGGTTTCCTGAATACAGCACACTGATGGGTCCTGACTCCTTATCCAATTTTCTAGTCTGTGTCTTTTAATTGGAGCATTTAGCCCATTTACATTTAACGTTAATATTATTATATGTGAATCTGATCCTGTCATTATGATGTTAGTTGGTTATTTTGCTCGTTAGTTGATGCAGTTTCTTCCTAGCCTTGATGGTCTTTACAATTTGGCATGTTTTTGCAGTGGCTGGTACCGATTGTTCCTTTCCATGTTTAGTGCTTCCTTCAGGAGCTCTTTTAGGGCAGGCCTGGTGGTGACAAAATCACTCAGCGTTTGCTTGTCTGTAAAGTATTTTATTTCTCCTTCACTTATGAAGCTTAGTTTGGCTGGATATGAAATTCTGGGTTGAAAATTCTTTTCTTTAAGAATGTTGAATATCGGCCCCCACTGTCTTCTGGCTTGTAGAGTTTCTGCTGAGAGATCAGCTGTTAGTCTGATGGGCTTCCCTTTGTGGGTAACCCGACCTTTCTCTCTGGCTGTCCTTAACATTTTTTCCTTCATTTCAACTTTGGTGAATCTGACAATTATGTGTCTTGGAGTTGCCCTTCTCGAGGAGTATCTTTGCGGCGTTCTCTGTATTTCCCGAATCTCAATGTTGGCCTGCCTTGCTAGATTGGGGAAGTTCTCCTGGATAATATCTTGCAGAGTGTTTTCCAACTTGGTTCCATTCTCCCCGTCATTTTCAGGTACACCAATCAGACGTAGGTTTGGTCTTTTCACATAGTCCCAAATTTCTTGGAGGCTTTGTTCATTTCTTTTTATTCTTTTTTCTCTAAACTTCCCTTCTCGCTTCATTTCATTCATTTCATCTTCCATCAGCAGTACCCTTACTTCCAGTTGATCGCATCTGCTACTGAGGCGTCTGCAATCTTCGCGTAGTTCTTGAAACTTGGCTTTCAGCTCCATCAGCTCCTTTAAGCCCTTCTCTCCATTGATTATTCTAGTTATCTATTCTTCTAATTTTTTTTCAAAGTTTTTAACTTCTTTGCTATTGTTTTGAATTTCCTCCCGTAGCTCAGAGTAGTTTTATCGTCTGAAGCCTTCTTCTCTCAACTCATCAAAGTCATCCTCCATCCAGCTTTGTTCCGTTGCTGGTGAGGAACTGCGTTCCTTTGGAGGAGGAGAGGTGCTCTGCTTTTTAGAGTTTCCAGCCTTTCTGCTCTGTTTTTTCCCCATCTTTGTGGTTTTATCTACTTTTTGTCTTTGATGATGGTGATGCACAGATGGGTTTTTGGTGTGGATGTCCTTTCTGTTTGTTAGTTTTCCTTCTACCAGACAGGGCCCTCAGCTGCAGGTCTGTTAGAGTTTACTAGAGGTCCACTCCAGACCCTGTTTGGCTGGGTGTCAGCAGTGGTGGCTGCAGAACAGCGGATTTTCGTGAGACCACAAATTCAGCTGTCTGATAGTTCCTCTGGAAGTTTTGTCTCAGGGGAGTACCTGGCCGAGTGAGGTGTCAGTCTGTCCCTACTGGGGGGGTACCTCCCAGTGAGGCTGCTCAGGGGTGAGGGACCCACTTTAGGAGGCAGTCTGTCCGTTCTCAGATCTCCAGCTGCATGCTGGGAGAACCACTACTCTCTTCAAAGCTGTCAGTCAGACAGGGACATTTAATTCTGAGGAGGTTCCTGCTGACTTTTTGTTTGTCTGTGCCCTGCCCCCAAGGTGGAGCCTACAGAGGCAGGCAGGCCTCCTTGAGCTGAGGTGGGCTCCAGCCAGTTCGAGCTTCCTGGCTGCTTTGTTTACCTAAGCAGGCCTGGGCAATGGCGGGCGCCCCTCCCCCAGCCTCTCTGCTGCCTTGCAGCTTGATCTCAGACTGCTGTGCTAAGCAATCAGCAAGACTCCGTGGGCATAGGACCCTCCGAGCCAGGTGCGGGACATAATCTCCTAGTGTGCCGTTTTCCAGGCCCGTTGGAAAAGCGCAGTATTGGGGTGGGACTGACCTGATATTCCAGGTATGTCTGTTACCCCTTTCTTTGACTAAGAAAGGGAACTCCCTGACCCCTTGCACTTCCCGAGTGAGGCAATGCCTCGCCCTGCTTCGGCTCGCGCACAGGGCACTTCACCGACTGTCCTGCACCCACTGTTTGGCACTCCCTGGTGAGATGAAACTGGTACCTCAAGCAGAAATGCAGAAATCACCCGTCTTCTGTGTTGCTCAGGCTGGGAGCTGGAGACCGGAGCTGTTCCTATTCAGCCATCTTCTGGTCTTGAACTTCTGATCTCAAGAGACCCAACTGCCTCTGTCTCCCAAAGTGCTGGGATTAGAGGTGTGAGCCACTGTGCCCTGCAGGAAATAATGAAACTCATTTTAAATCATAAAACTATTTTTTAAATTTCGTGCTCGTTTTTCTTGCCTTGAAATTGAGCTATTAAATAGCCAGTTGTTCTTGCAAACTAATTAAAAGATGCTATATTGTAAACAGTCTATTTCCAACTTTTTAAGTGTATAAATATGCAGCTTTTATAAGTAATATTTTACTTCCAGTAACAAAAATAATTTTCAAACATTTACTTTTAGATGCTTCTGTAGCATGATTGAGCTGTTATTTTCTCCCTCACTATTAAATTACTACCTTTACCTTGAAGCAAGAGGCTGTGTGTCTCTCTTTTATAAAATATTTGCCAGATGGCATACTACTGCCAACTAATTTGTCCTCACTGAAGAGGTGAGAAGACTTGTAAACTTTGCTTTTTGATCTTATTTTTTTGTATGATTCCTATTTCAATAAATGTGCTTTTGCCATAAGGTGAAACTTTGTGTGACAAAAAAGGTTTTTATGGTCACTCCCCATCATTTCCACATAATCCACTCAACTGAGTTTGCAGAAAATGCTCTAGGTTGCAATACATGGAAAACAAGTGAACGAGTGAAAGCATCACTGCCAATCTCCCACTCTGCCTTCTTTCCTATATTAGTCTTGTTTCTCCAGAGAAACAAAAATAATGGGATGTGTGTGCATGTAAATATATATATGTAGAGGGAGAGAGAGAGATTTCTTTTAAGGAATTGGCTTATAAGATTGTGAGGGTTGGTAAGTCCAAGTTTTGCAGTATAGACAGCAGGCTGAAGACTCAGAGAAGAGTGGATATAGAGGTATTGACTTCAGAAGCAGTCTAGAGGTAAAATTCCTTCTTCCCTCTCAGTGTTTTTCCCTAAAGGCCTTCAGTCTATTGGATGAGGCTCACCCACATATGGAGGGTAATCTGCTTTACTCAGAGCCTACTGGTTAAAATGTTAATCACATCTACAAAATAACCTCCCAGCAACATTTAGACTGATGTTTGAGCAAACATCTGGGCACCATAGACTAGTCAAGTTGACACATGAAAATAACCTTCACATTCTCTTACTGCAGTAGGCCATCCTGAGAACCCCTGGAATACATCCACTGAAGTTTGTAGATTTGTGTGGGTTGGCTTACCAGATCCTTAATGATTCAGCAGTCTGTGGGGCAACTCTCAACAAGGTGTACCTGAATTAGTTTGATGGAACAGGTCAGTGAGTGGAAAAACAATTATTTTCTAGGCACCTGTTGTAGGCCCTGAGACCACAGTAATGAACAAAACAGATGAGGTCTCCCAGAACTTACTTTCTATCAAGTAGAATTAAAAACAAACAAACAAAAACAACAACAACCACCACAAAAAATGATGTTCACAAAACAAAATCAACTATGTACCATGGAAAAGGAAGAAACTAATTAGGAAAGAAGGTTGCTTTTGATCCAGGTCTTGAAAAACAAACTATTAACAAATGAATGTGGGGAAAGTGTTGTTTGAAGTAAAAAACAGAGACTTAATAAGTGCTGCTGAAGTAAGTTTTAAGAACCAATAGCATCTAAAAATATTTCTTCTTGCAGTTAATTTTTAGGAATTCATTATGATTTTCCCTTTTATTCTGAGCCCTTTATATTCTCAATGTCTTTGTATTCTACAAGTATTTTATTTTTAAAAAGATATCAACAGAATTTCTAAAGTAAAATTTCTTGTCAGAAGCTCTGGATTTAGAGCCAGCAAATAGCATAGGATAATTTGAAATTGTTAAGGCCTGGAAAACAATGAGGAAAAATATTCAAGCATTTTCTGACATTAAATTAAAACTGCAAAATTATTTTACACTCTGGAAATGATGGTAGTGTTAATGTGAATACTTTTTCTATATCAAGAATTTCCCAAATGAGCTAGTATCTCCATTTTAAAAACGTACTAACAGATGCCTTAACGATCTTTTTTCTGTTCTCCCTATTAAAGAACTGTGTCTACCAACTCATATCTACAACCACCTTGAACGAATAAATTCTCTGACCTAATGGCTTCTGTAAAAAAGTCCTACTGCTTCCCTGAGTAACACTTTTTCCCTATCAGCTTGTCAGAATAGCTAGATAATGAATAATTGGAATGAGAATTATCTGAGAAAAAAATCCAACACAGACAAATTAAGGAGTATAGCCAGAAGGAAGACAGGAAATAAAAGTAAATATTACGGGCTTCAGTATTACAGGCTCTTGTATATTGAGTGTTTAGAACATAGTCAGTATGCAGTTCAGCATTTGGTTTTAGTTCTGCCACAGTTTGCATTCAGTTAAAAATAGATGTGGTGGCTGTCGATAACTTTCCCTGAGAGATTAATGTGACAAGATTCACATCCAAAGTACCAACCCATCTCAACACAATGTATTTTAATATTGTCAGACTCTTCAAACATTGTATCTAGTACTTCAGAACTTGTTAGTAACCCAACGACATACAAAATGAGACCTTTTTGCATTTTCATAGGACTTTAGCAACTCTTGCCTCACTCTGTGTTTAAAATTATTTGTGTAAGTGACAGACATTTTTGGTTTGTTCTAATTATATCACTGAAACCAAATGTTCTCACTCAAGGTCAGATCAGCCCATAAAGGAAGCTGCAGTTATCAAATCACCAAAAGACAAAATGTTAGATAGAAAAGGGACAGGGCTGAGGTGAAATCCCAGAGTGCCCAGCTCTTAGTCCTGGGCTACTTGACATTTTTGTCTTGATTATACCAGTTTATCCCACTTTCCCCATGCTCTTCTACAAGTAATACTTTGTAAGCTTAGGATGGCAGGAACTTTGGAACTTTGGGCCCTTTTGCTAGTGCCCTCTTTTGTAAGTGGTCTGCCTTTTTCTTTTGAGTCTACCTTGTCACACCTTGTGCACTTGAGAAAAATTGTATGCTTGGAGAATTCCCAAATTTGTGAAGTAAACAACACCCTCTTAACCCATGGATCAAAGAAGAAATGACAAAGAAAATTAGAAAATATTGTTAAATACACTAAAACAAAAACAAAACACACCAAAACTTATGGAATTCAGTGAAAGCAGTTCAAAGGGGGAAATTTATACCTATAAATGCTTACGTCAAAAAACAGGAAAGAGCTCAAATCCAAAACTAAAGTTTATAATTTGATGAACTACAAAATAAAGAAGAAGAACAAAGTAAACCCAAAGCTAGCAGAAAGAAGGAAATAATAAAGATTTGATTAGAGGTAAGTAAAATTGAGAATATAAAAGCAATAGAGGAAATCAATAAAACCAAAAGTTTCATGAAAATATCAACAAAATTGACAAACCTTTAGCTAGATGGGCTAAGGAAAAAAGAGAGATGAGTCATATTAGTAAAATTAAAGATAAAAGTGGGGACATTACTACTGAGTCTACAGAAATAAAAAAGATTATAGGAGAGTACTGTGAACAATTGGATGTCACAAGTTGGATAACCAAGATAAAATGGACAAATTCTTAGAAACACAAAAGCTACCAAGACTAAGTCGTGGAGAAATAGAAAATCTCAATAGATCTATAACTTGTAAAAGGATTGAATCAGTAACAAAAATCTTGTAATAAAGTCCTGGAGCTGATGGTTTCACTGGTGAATTTTACCAAACATTTACGAAGAACTATTACCAATTCTAAAACTTTTCCAAAAGATTGGAGAAGAGGAAACACTTTCTTTTTTTTTTTTAATTGAAGTTGCTGAAATCTGATTTTAGAGGGAGCATTTTCTACATTCTAAAGAGGCCAGCATTATCCTAGATACCAAAGCCAGATAAGGACACTACAAGAAAACTACAGACCAGTGTCTCTGATACACATAGATGCATAGGTCCTCAAGAAAATACTAGCAAACTGAATTGAGTAGCATATTAAAAGGATTACACGTAATGACTGTTCCCTTCAAAACCCAGGTTGAAGTTTATTTTCCACTGTGGCAGTATTGAGAAGTAAGGCCTTTAAGAGGTGATTAGATCATGAGGGTTCTGCTCTAATGAATGGATGAATACATTCTTGGAATAATAGATATATGGGATATCATTAGAGGGAAACTGATGGCTTTACAAGAAAAAGAAGAGAGGCCTGAGCTAGCACATTAACATATTAGCAAGCTTAGCTCTCTCACTGTGTAATACTCTGCACTGCCTCCAGACTCTGTAGGGTTCCCACCAGCCAGAAGACTCTCACCAGATATGCCCGCTTGACTTTGGACTTCTCCACCTCGATAACTGTAAAACATAAATTCCTTTTTTTTATAAATTACCAAATTTCAGCTATTTTGTTATAAGCAAAAAAAAAAAACAGACTAAGATAATGCCAAGCAGGACCGATTCCTGGAATGCAAGAATGATTCAACATATAAAAATCTATCGGAGGGGTGGAGCCAAGATGGCCGAATAGGAACAGCTCCGGTCTCCAGCTCCCAGCCCCAGCGACGCAGAAGACGGGTGATTTCTGCATTTCTGCTTGAGGTACCGGTTTCATCTCACTAGGGAGTGCCTAACAGTGGGTGCAGGACAGTCGGTGAAGCACACTGTGCGCAAGCCGAAGCAGGGCGAGGCATTGCCTCACTTGGGAAGCGCAAGGGGTCAGGGAGTTCCCTTTCCTAGTCAAAGAAAGGGGAAACAGACGGCACCTGGAATATCGGGTCAGTCCCACCCCAATACTGCGCTTTTCCAACAGGCCTGGAAAACGGCACACTAGGAGATTGTGTCCCGCACCTGGCTCGGAGGGTCCTGTGCCCACGGAGTCTCACTGATTGCTAGCACAGCAGTCTGAGATCAAGCTGCAAGGCGGCAGCGAGGCTGGGGGAGGGGCGCCCGCCATTGCCCAGGCTTGCTTAGGTAAACAAAGCAGCCAGGAAGCTCGAACTGGGTGGAGCCCACCACAGCTCAAGGAGGCCTGCCTGCCTCTGTAGGCTCCACCTCTGGGGGCAGGGCACAGACAAACAAAAACTCAGCAAGAACCTCCACAGACTTAAAGGTCCCTGTCTGACTGACAGCTTTGAAGAGAGTAGTGGTTCTCCCAGCACGCAGCTGGAGATCTGAGAACGGACAGACTGCCTCCTAAAGTGGGTCCCTCACCCCGAGCAGCCTAACTGGGAGGCACCCCCCCAGTAGGGACAGACTGACACCTCATTCAACTGGGTACTCCTCTGAGACAAAACTTTCAGATGAACTATCAGACAGCTGAATTTGTGGTCTCACGAAAATCCGCTGTTCTGCAGCCACCGCTGCTGACACCCAGCCAAACAGGGTCTGGAGTGGACCTCTAGTAAACTCCAACAGACCTGCAGCTGAGGGTCCTGTCTGGTAGAAGGAAAACTAACAAACAAAAAGGACATCCACACCAAAAACTCATCTGTACATCACCATCATCAAAGACAAAAAGTAGATAAAACCACAAAGATGGGGAAAAAACAGAGCAGAAAAACTGGAAACTCTAAAAAACAGAGCACCTCTCCTCCTCCAAAGGAACGCAGTTCCTCACCAGCAACGGAACAAAGCTGGATGGAGGATGACTTTGATGAGTTGAGAGAAGAAGGCTTCAGACGATCAAACTACTCTGAGCTACGAGAGGAAATTCAAAACAATAGCAAAGAAGTTAAAAACTTTGAAAAAATATTAGAAGAATGGATAACTAGAATAACCAATGGAGAGAAGGGCTTAAAGGAGCTGATGGAGCTGAAAGCCAAGTTTCGAGAACTACGTGAAGATTGCAGACGCCTCAGTAGCAGATGCGATCAACTGGAAGAAAGGGTATCACTGATGGAAGATGAAATGAATGAAATGAAGAGAGAAGGGAAGTTTAGAGAAAAAAGAATAAAAAGAAATGAACAAAGCCTCCAAGAAATTTGGGACTATGTGAAAAGACCAAACCTACGTCTGATTGGTGTACCTGAAAATGATGGGGAGAATGGAACCAAGTTGGAAAACACTCTGCAAGATATTATCCAGGAGAACTTCCCCAATCTAGCAAGGCAGGCCAGCATTCAGATTCAGGAAATACAGAGAACGCCACAAAGATACTCCTCGAAAAGGGCAACTCCAAGACACATAATTGTCAGATTCACCAAAGTTGAAATGAAGGAAAAAATGTTAAGGACAGCCAGAGAGAAAGGTCGGGTTACCCACAAAGGGAAGCCCATCAGACTAACAGCTGATCTCTCGGCAGAAACTCTACAAGCCAGAAGAGAGTGGGGGCCGATATTCAACATTCTTAAAGAAAAGAATTTTCAACCCAGAATTTGCTATCCCGCCAAACTAAGCTTCATAAGTGAAGGAGAAATAAAATACTTTACAGACAAGCAAACGCTGAGTGATTTTGTCACCACCAGGCCTGCCCTAAAAGAGCTCCTGAAGGAAGCACTAAACATGGAAAGGAACAATCGGTACCAGCCACTGCAAAAACATGCCAAATTGTAAAGACCATCAAGGCTAGGAAGAAACTGCATCAACTAACGAGCAAAATAACCAACTAACATCATAATGACAGGATCAGATTCACATATAATAATATTAACGTTAAATGTAAATGGGCTAAATGCTCCAATTAAAAGACACAGACTAGAAAATTGGATAAGGAGTCAGGACCCATCAGTGTGCTGTATTCAGGAAACCCATCTCATGTGCAGAGACACACATAGACTCAAAATAAAGGGATGGAGGAAGAGCTATCAACCAAATGGAAAACAAAAAAAGGCAGGGGTTGCAATCATAGTCTCTGATAAAATAGACTTTAAACCAACAAAGATCAAAAGAGACAAAGAAGGCCATTACATAATGGTAAAGGGATCAATTCAACAAGAAGAGCTAACTATCCTAAATATATATGCACCCAACACAGGAGCACCCAGATTCATAAAGCAAGTCCTGAGTGACCTACAAAGGGACTTAAACTCCCACGCAATCATAATGGGAGATTTTAACACCCCACTGTCAACACTAGACAGATCAACGAGACAGAAAGTTAACAAGGATATCCAGGAATTGAACTCAGCTCTACATAAAGTGGACCTAATAGACATCTACAGAACTCTCCACCCCAAGTCAACAGAATACATTTTTTCAGCACCACACCACACCTATTCCAAAATTGACCACATAGTTGGAAGTAAAGCTCTCCTCAGCAAATGTAAAAGAACAGAAATTATAACAAACTGTCTCTCAGACCACAGTGCAATCAAACTAGAACTCAGGATTAAGAAACTCACTCAAAACCGCTCAACTACATGGAAACTGAACAACCTGCTCCTGAATGACTATTGGGTACATAATGAAATGAAGGCAGAAATAAAGATGTTTTTTGAAACCAACGAGAACAAAGACACAACATACCAGAATCTCTGGGACACATTCAAAGCAGTGTGTAGAGGGAAATTTATAGCACTAAATGCCCACAAGAGAAAGCAGGAAAGATCCAAAATTGACACCCTAACATCACAATTAAAAGAACTAGAAAAGCAAGAGCAAACACATTCAAAAGCTAGCAGAAGGCTAGAAATAACTAAAATCAGAGCAGAACTGAAGGAAATAGAGACACAAAAAACCCTTCAAAAAATTAATGAATCCAGGAGCTGGTTTTTTGAAAAGATCAACAAAATTGATGGACCTCTAGCAAGACTAATAAAGAAGAAAAGAGAGAAGAATCAAATAGATGCAATAAAAAACGAAAAAGGGGATATCACCACCGATCCCACAGAAATACAATCTACCATCAGAGAATACTACAAACACCTCTATGCAAATAAACTAGAAAATCTAGAAGAAATGGATAAATTCCTTGACAAATACACCCTGCCAAGACTAAACCAGGAAGAAGTTGAATCTCTGAATAGACCAATAACAGGTTCTGAAATTGTGGCAATAATCAATAGCTTACCAACCAAAAAGAGTCCAGGACCTGACGGATTCACAGCTGAATTCTACCAGAGGTACAAGGAGGAACTGGTACCATTCCTTCTGAAACTATTCCAATCGATAGAAAAAGAGGGAATCCTCCCTAACACATTTTATGAAGCCAGCATCGTCCTGATACCAAAACCTGGCAGAGACATAACCAAAAAAGAGAATTTCAGACCAATATCCTTGATGAACATTGATGCAAAAATCCTCAATAAAATACTGGCAAACCGAATCCAGCAGCACATCAAAAAGCTTATCCACCATGATCAAGTGGGCTTCATCCCTGGGATGCAAGGCTGGTTCAACACACGCAAATCAATAAATGTAATCCAGCATATAAACAGAACCAAAGACAAAAACCACATGATTATCTCAATAGATGCAGAAAAGGCCTTTGACAAAATTCAACAACCCTTCATGCTAAAAACTCTCAATAAATTAGGTATTGATGGGACGTATCTCAAAATAATAAGAGCTATCTATGACAAACCCACAGCCAATATCATACTGAATGGGCAAAAACTGGAAGCATTCCCTCTGAAAACTGGCACAAGACAGGGATGCCCTCTCTCACCGCTCCTATTCAACGTAGTGCTGGAAGTTCTGGCCAGAGCAATCAGACAGGAGAAGGAAATAAAGGGTATTCAACTAGGAAAAGAGGAAGTCAAATTGTCCCTGTTTGCAGATGACATGATTGTATATCTAGAAAACCCCATTGTCTCAGCCCAAAATCTCCTTAAGCTGATAAGCAACTTCAGCAAAGTCTCAGGATACAAAATTAATGTACAAAAATCACAAGCATTCTTGTACACCAATAACAGACAAACAGAGAGCCAAATCATGAGTGAACTCCCATCCACAATTGCTTCAAAGAGAATAAAATACCTAGGAATCCAACTTACAAGGGATGTGAAGGACCTCTTCAAGGAGAACTACAAACCACTGCTCAATGAAATAAAAGAGGATACAAACAAATGGAAGAACATTCCATGCTCATGGGTTGGAAGAATCAATATCGTGAAAATGGCCATACTGCCCAAGGTAATTTATAGATTCAATGCCATCCCCATCAAGCTACCAATGACTTTCTTCACAGAATTGGAAAAAACTACTTTAAAGTTCATATGGAACCAAAAAAGAGCCCACATCGCCAAGTCAATCCTAAGCCAAAAGAACAAAGCTGGAGGCATCACGCTACCTGACTTTAAACTATACTACAAGGCTACAGTAACCAAAACAGCATGGTACTGGTACCACAACAGAGACATAGATCAATGGAACAGAACAGAGCCCTCAGAAATGATGCCGCATAGCTACAATTATCTGATCTTTGACAAACCTGACAAAAACAAGCAATGGGGAAAGGATTCCCTATTTAATAAATGGTGCTGGGAAAACTGGCTAGCCATATGTAGAAAGCTGAAACTGGATCCCTTCCTTACACCTTATACAAAAATTAATTCAAGATGGATTAAAGACTTATATGTTAGACCTAAAACCATTAAAATCCTACAAGAAAACCTAGGCAATACCATTCAGGACATAGGCGTGGGCAAGGACTTCATGTCTAAAACACCAAAAGCAATGGCAACAAAAGCCAAAATTGACAAATGGGATCTCATTAAACTAAAGAGCTTCTGCACAGCAAAAGAAACTATCATCAGAGTGAACAGGCAACCTACAGAATGGGAGAAAATTTTTGCAACCTACTCATCTGACAAAGGGCTAATATCCAGAATCTACAATGAACTCAAACAAATTTACAAGAAAAAAACAAACAACCCCATCAAAAAGTGGGCAGAGGACACGAACAGACACTTCTCAAAAGAAGACATTTATGCAGCCAAAAAAACACATGAAGAAATGCTCATCATCACTGGCTATCAGAGAAATGCAAATCAAAACCACAGTGAGATACCATCTCACACCAGTTAGAATGGCCATCATTAAAAAATCAGGAAACAACAGGTGCTGGAGAGGATGTGGAGAAATAGGAACACTTTTACACTGTTGGTGGGACTGTAAACTAGTTCAACCATTGTGGAAGTCAGTGTGGCGATTCCTCAGGGATCTCGAACTAGAAATACCATTTGACCCAGCCATCCCATTACTGGGTATATACCCAAAGGACTATAAATCATGCTGCTATAAAGACACATGCACACGTATGTTTATTGCAGCACTATTCACAATAGCAAAGAGTTGGAACCAACCCAAATGTCCAACAACGATAGACTGGATTAAGAAAATGTGGCACATATACACCATGGAATACTATGCAGCCATAAAAAATGATGAGTTCGTGTCCTTTGTAGGGACATGGATGAAACTGGAAAACATCATTCTCAGTAAACTATCGCAAGGACAAAAAACCAAACACCGCATGTTCTCACTCATAGGTGGGAACTGAACAATGAGAACTCATGGACACAGGAAGGGGAACATCACACTCCGGGGACTGTTGTGGGGTTGGGGGAGGGGGAGGGACAGCATTAGGAGATACACCTAATGCTAAATGATGAGTTAATGGGTGCAGGAAATCAACATGGCACATGGATACATATGTA
>NW_026652281.1:32962744-32991817 GCF_009828535.3 Hylobates moloch
AAAAAACCAAACACCGCATGTTCTCACTCATAGGTGGGAATTGAACAATGAGAACTCATGGACACAGGAAGGGGAACATCACACTCCGGGGACTGTTGTGGGGTTGGGGGAGGGGGAGGGACAGCATTAGGAGATACACCTAATGCTAAATGATGAGTTAATGGGTGCAGGAAATCAACATGGCACATGGATACATATGTAACAAACCTGCACATTGTGCACATGTACCCTAAAACCCTAAAGTAAAATAAAAAAAAAAAATTAAAAAAAATAAAAAAAAAAAATCTATCAACATAATACACTGTTAACAGAATAAAGGATGAAAAACATATGATCATCTCAATTGATGCAGAAAAGGCATTTGACAAAATTCACCATAGTTTCATGATTTAAAAAACACTCAAAATACTAGAAATGGAAGGAAACTACTTCAACATAATAAATACCTTATGTGAAAAGCCCACAGCAATCATCATTCTCAATGGTGAAAGACTGAAAATTTCTTCTTTAACATTACGATGCCTGCTTTCACCACTTCTATTCAACATAATACTGGAAGTTCTAGGCAGAGCAATTAGGCAAGAAAAAAAAGGCACCCAAGTTGTAAAGGAAGAAGTAACAATATCTCTGTTCACAGGTGGTACAATCTTATATATGTATACAATTATAAAGATTTCACACAAAAATTAAAACTAATAAATGAATTTTGTAAAGTCACAGGATACAGAATCAACACACAAAAATCAGTTGGATTTCTATATACTAACAGTGAACAATCTGGAAGGGAAATTACAAAACCAATTCTGTTTACAATAGAATCAATAAGAATAAAATACTTAGGAGTTAACCAAGGAAGTGAAAGACTTGTACAACAAAAACTACAAGGCATTGCTGAAACTAATGAAGACAGATAAATGAAAACACACCTCATGTTCATAAATCGGAAGACTTAATATTAAGGTATCAATACTACCCAAAGTGATTCAATGCAATTTCTATCCAAATCCCAATGACATTTTTTGCAGAATATTAAAACCTATCCTAAAATTTATATCGAATCCCAAGAGACCCTGAATAGTCAAAACAATCTTGAAAATAAAGAACAAAACTGGAGGACTCATACTTCCTGATTTTAAAACTTACTACAAAGCTACAATAATCAAAAGTGTGATATGGGCATAAAGACAGACAAATGGAATAGAATATAGGAAGCCCAGAAATAAACCCTTGCATATATGGTCAAATGATTTTTGTTAATAGTGTAAGACCATTCGCTGGGGAAAGACAGTCTTTTCAACAAATGGTGCTGAAAAAAGTAGATATCCACATGTGAAAGAATAAAGGTAGATCTTTACCTACGACCATGGACAAAAATTAACTTAAAATAGATTAAAGACCTAAACTTAGGAGCTAAGACTGTAAAATTCTTAGAAGAAAACATGAGGCAAAAGCTACAGAACGCTGGATTTGGCAATACTTTCTTGGATGTGACAACAAAGGCACAGGAAACAAAAAAGTAGGCAAACTGGACTTAAAAAATTTTTAATATTGTGCATTAAAAGACAATGTCAATAGTGTAAAAGAGCAAGCAACAGAATAAGAGAAAATATTTGTAAATTATATATCTGATAGGGATTAATATCCAGAATATATAGAGAACTCTTAAAACTTAACAGAAAAACAAACAACCTGATTCAAAAATGAGCAAAGAACTTAGATGGATGTTTCTCCAAAGAAGATACAAATGGCCAAAAAGGACATGAAGAGATGTTCAATATTACTTATCACTAGGGAAATGAAAATCAAAACTATAATGAGATACCACCTCATACCAGTCAGAATAGCTATGATCATAAAACAGAAAATTAGGCCCGGCGAGATGGCTCATGCCTGTAATCTCAGCACTTTGGGAGGCCGAGGCGGGAGGATCACCTGAGGTCAGGAGTTTGAGACCAGCCTGGCCAACATGAGGAAACCCCGTCTCTACTAAAAATACAAAAATTAGCCGGGCGTGGTAGTGCACACCTGCAATCCCAGCTACTCAGGAGGCTGAGGCAGGAGAATCGCTTGAATTCTAGAGGCGGAAGTTGCAGTGAGCTGGGGTCGTGCCACTGCACTCCAGCCTGGGTGACAGAGCAACACTCTGTCTCAAAAATAAAAACAAAAACAAGTGCTGGTGAAAATGTGGATGAATTGGAATACTGTGCACTCTTGATGGCAATATAAAATGGTACAGCCACTGTGGAAAACAGTATAGCAGTTCCTAAAAAATTAAAAATAGAATTACTGTGTGCTCCGCAAATTCTACTTCTGAGTCTGCCCACCAAATATACACTAGTGAAAACATGGAAGTGTTCCAAGTGTCCATGGACAGAAGAATGGATAAACAAAATGTGGTGTCTGCATTGAATAGAATACTGTTTAACCTTAAAAAGGAAGAAAATTTTGACATATGCTATAACATGGTTGAACTTTGAGGACATTGTGCAAGTGAAGCAAGCCGGTCACAATCTCTTACATGAGAGAAGTTAGAGTGATCAAAATCATAAGAGAGACAGTAAAATGGTGATTGCTAGGGGATAAAAGGAGAGGGCAAAAGTGGGTTGTTATTTAATAGAGTTCTAGTTTTACAAGATGGTAGAGTTCTGGAGATGAATGGTGGTGATAGTTATACAACATTACGAAGGTATTTAATACCACTGAACTACACTTAAAAATGAGTAAGATGGTAAATCTTATGTTGTGTATTTTTAAAACAATTTTTAAAAATTGGGAAAAAAAGGTGACCCTTAGTGGCATGAGTGAAATTAGACAGCAGGGTGTGAGGGGGACTTTCAAATTTTGATGCTAAATATTGTATTATTTTCACAGTGAAAATGTAATCATGTATTTCCTGAGCAACATATCAAAAGTTACATGAATTCAACGAAGGACCAGTTATCTAGAACATATAGAGAAATCTCAAAATTCAGCACTAATAACAACCAATCCAACTAGAAAGTGGTCAAAAGGCGTACATGATGTTCAATATCATTCACCATAAGAAAAATAAAAATTAAAATCCCAGTTAAATGTCATGGCACACACATCATAATGGCTAAATTAAAGTGCAATGGAAACACTGACCAGGTCATGGAAAAACTGGATCCAACTGCTGCTGGTAGGAATGTAAAATGGTAGAACCACACTGGAAAATAACTTGCCAGTTTCCTATAAAACTAAAGTTTACAACCCAGCAATTGCACTCTTGGGCATTCAGTCCAAAAGAATGGAAACTTACGTTCACATAGCAGCTTTATTCATCACAATTCGAACTGGATAGATGAGTCACTAAACAAGCTGTGGTGCATACACACCATGGAATACTGTTGAAATGGGACACAACTTGGATAACTCTCTAGGGAATTAGGCTGAGTGAAAAAAGTCAATCTAAAAGGTTAGATATTATATGATTCCATTTATATAACATTTTTGAAGGGACAGGGTGTTAGGAATGGAAAACAGATTAGTGGTGGACAGGGGTTAGGGATGGAGAACACAGAGAAGTAGGTAAGAGAGGCAGAAGTCTTCGGGCTGCAAAAGCTTTCCCGGACCTGGTCAACCTCCAACCCAGAGTCGTTGGAACCTCCAACCCTGAAGACTTTGGAACCTCGCCAAGGTTCTGGGTGATGTCAGGAATAAGTGGAGCCTGAAGACCCCTGGCCTGTTTTCAACTCAGTACCTCCAGAGTAGAAAGGAGATTGGGGATTTGTTGCTTTCTACAGCATACTTCTTGATAGATTCCTCACCCTTTTATAAACACCCCCAGAGGAAATGTGAAGGGAAACTCATTTAACAACTGCTGTAGACAATTGGCATCCAGCAATCATTAGCATTTGGCAGGCAAGCAGAAATACATTAAAAAAAAAGAAAACCTCTGCCTGATTATAAGTATCACAAGAATTTCCCAAACAACCCAAGCAAATTCCTCAGCCTCTGCTAAAAGCCAAGCAGAGGAATAGCAGCTTTCTGGCAGTTCATGCTTTCCCTCCACTGTTATTTATAAATTCCAGACATTTTCTTGATTGTTCTAGAGATTAGCAAAGTTGGTTTTTCCCTCAATTCCTAAATTGTGTCCCATTATCCAAAGCTATGACCATTCAGATCCTGTTTGTAGGCTGCTGATAAGGATCCATTAAATGGTTTCCAAAAGCCATATACTACTTGACCCCCTATTCATTATATTTACAGAATCCCAAGTGTAGTTATTAGAATAGATGCTGATCATTTACATGCCGGAATTGGTTTATTTTGTTCTCTCATATGCTTAACCTCGTGCCTTATTCGGAGAATGGAAGAAAATAATTATTTTCTCTCATCAATTTTCTTAATTTGCAATTGCAATCACTTCTGCAGGGGGAACTCTCTAAGAAGTCATTGCCAAGGGAAACAAAGAGTTGAGAAGGCAAAGCAACTAGCACCTGGCTGCTGGCCACTGTAGGGGCTGAGTGCATGCTGTGGGATTCTAGGGTGCTGCTGGCTCAGGCTTACCTTGACTGGATTCTTAACTTCTTATCTTTCCTCTCTCTTCTGGTTTGACTAAAAGTGATGACACAGATTATTCCCTTAAAGCAGTTCCAAACCTATGTGGAAAATCAGCTGAGGCTGTAGCAGATTCTCGCTTTTTACTTCCTGGTTCAAAAGTAATCAAATCCTAAAATAGAATTTGAAAGGAAATCTAAAATTCCAGGTAAGACTTAAAATTGTGAAATCATTGTCTTACTGTCTTTTGTTTTTGTGCAATCATTAGACTCTTTGGTTCATGGCTTTCTTTGAAAACAAGAATTACCAGCCTGTGCTCTAGGAAAACGCAAGTGTTTACAGACATATAAAATTTTGCTTTATAATTTCAGAGAGCCACAGACCATCTTAGCACCTAAGCCAGTGCCTAAAGGATGTTACCAGTAGATTAGAATAACAATATCAGGTGATCGAGGGAAGGAAATAGTCAAGCAAATGTGTAAAGCAAAGGAGTCTCCGTCTTGTATTTCAAATTTTTAGACATGACAAGAGAAAATAATTTTTTAAAACTCTATACCTGTGTTGGAACAAAAGAGTTGGAGTTGCCATAGCGAATCAGAGGCTGAAAAAGTCCTAGAAGATAGAAGGCAGAAAGAGCCATACCCCAAACCTTTGCAATGACGTTGTGGCAAAAGGTGCCAGGGCTCCTGAAATGCCCCAATCTCAGAGGTGGCAGGCAGTGGAGCAGCTGGACCCTGAGGCAACCAAAAGGGTGATTGATTGCTCAGCGATGGTGGGAGGAGGAGCCATGCTGATCAGCCCTTTTTTTCCATTCCATTCCATTCCCATGGGCCAGAAGCAAACAAGAGAGGTATCTGTTCTAGGTGAGAGAAGAGAGTGAGGACTCTTCGGCTGCAGGTAATACCAGAAAGCTGGTGACATCCAGGAAGACAGGGAAGCACCCTCATCTGGAAGACAGCCAAGGTCAGCACCTCCCCAGTCAGTGCATGAAGCCTGGTAATACATCTGTAGAACTAGACAGACATAAAAGAGTTCTCACATAGAGACGCAAGAGAGTCATCAAACATCTGAAACCAGCCAAGGGCAAATTCAAAAGTCAGAATTGCCCTGGAGAGTAAATATAGTTACCCTATTTACTTATACTCTATATAGTTATGAAGCAAATTAAACAAGACTTAGAATTCATTTTGACAATATCCTCAGGAAAATTCAAATGCAAGAAAAGGTTAAAAGTTAAGGGACAGGAAAAATATTTATATTTTATAGATTAGAAAAAGAAATATTCTGAATACATTCATAAATAGTGATCAAACAAATGCAACAGGGACAAACTCAATAGAGAAAAAATGGGCAAGAATCAAACAATATAAACAGATAATTCATAGGAGAGAAAAGATGG
Source organism: Hylobates moloch (assembly GCF_009828535.3). NCBI lineage: Eukaryota > Metazoa > Chordata > Mammalia > Primates > Hylobatidae > Hylobates > Hylobates moloch. Next base: position 32,968,665 of record NW_026652281.1, read on the forward strand.
CCAATAAATATATCAAAATCCACTCCACCTCATTAGTAGTCATGGAAATACAAATTAACATGACAAGATCCCAATTTTTACTTACCAAATTGGGCTGGTTTAGTTATGGCACCAGAAGACTGGAAGAAGACATCTTCATTTTGAACATTACTATGGTTCTTTCTGAGTGATTTCCACAACAGCATCTCACATTCGGCAATCTTCTCATCTTAGCACTCTCTCCATTAGCATTTAATACTAAACATACAGAGAAATGATCTCAAAAATAGCTGTAATCTAGTCAGTTCTTGTGCATCCCTTCCCCACCGCCCCCATACTAAGGGACAAATTATAAATCAGCTTGCTTGCAGGGGAAGCAAAGGAACAAAATACCTCTATGGTTAGAGAACACAGTGACCCTGAGCCACATTCGGGGCTGAGGAAAGCCAAGCTGCCTGAGGTGGGGGCTGTCAGTGATCACAGGTGGGCTCTTAGCTTGGGCATTTCTGGCTGTGACCAAAAGACCACTAAACAACTGAAAACTGATCTCGTCATGAATTTTGTTTCTTTCTGAAACTTTAATTCTGTTTCATTTTGTTTTTAATGTTAAAAAATGGGTACCAAATGGGAAGGAAAAAAAATGGTCAAAACCCCAAACATTCATTGCATAAATGTAAAATAATGGGCCGGATTGTGCTGAAGCTTCAGTTAACTTCTCCAACAGATAAGATAAAAGGGAACAGCTCTGAACACGAACAATATGTCAGACAAGTAATAAGAATGACAGCATTACAATATCACAGATAGATGAGGACAATGAGGCACAGAGAAGCTATGTAACATGCTGGATGTCACCACACTAGTAGATAGCAGAGACACTGTAAATCCAGGTCTGCTGGACTGTAGGTGGCACTTTTAACCACTATGCATTATTGCTTCAGCTTTATCAAGTGTGGTAACTCAGTGGCTATAGCAGGAAACACCATGGACATGGTCTCTGTCTTCCTGAGGTTTACAGTTGAGTGCACATTGTCACACATCAATGCCAGGACAAGTCAGCATTGTTCATAGATCCACTGGGAGAGGACAGCTGAGACAGATAGATAGATGATAGGTAGATAAATAGATAGATAAATAACACTTGGAATAGATATATATTACATTTATACATTATATAATATGTATGTAATATATATAACAATCATAACACAAAAAGGGGGAAGAAGATAAATTTAAGTTGGCATAAACCTAGAAGTAGATTCTGAAGCGTTAAAATGCATATGGTAAGTCCGCTACTATGAAAATAATGCAAAAAAATTAAAAAATTATTTTAAAGAACTAAAATGTTATACTAAAAATATTCACTTAAATCAAAAGAAAACAGTTGAGGAGATCAGTGGAGGGAAAAGAGATGAAGCATATAGAAAACAAAAAGTAGAATGTCAGATGTAAATCCAATTATATCAGTAGTAACATTAAATGTGAATGAATTAAACAATCCAGTCAAAAACAAGATTCAACTATATCCTGTCTATAATAAACATACTTTAGATTCAAACACACAAATAGGTTGAAAATAAAAAGATGGAAAAAGATGTATCGTGCAAATAGCAACCAAAGACAGCTGGAGTGGCTATGTGATATCAAACAAAATTGACAGTAAAAAAAATGTTACTAAAGATAAAGATAGATATTTTATGGTCAACCCAGCAGGAAGATAACAATTAAAACTTATAAGTACCTAACAACAAAGACCAAAATACATGAAGAAAAACTGACAGAATTAAAGGAGAAATAGACAACAATAATTCATAGAGACTTCAGTAATCTATTTTCAACAATGAGTATAACCCAAAATAACTGAAAACATTCACACAAATGTCATAGCAGCATTATCTGATAGCCAAAAAATAGATTCAACCCAAGTGTCCATCACCTGATGAATGGGTAAACAAAACATAGCATATCCATACAATGCAATATTATTCAACTTTAAAAAGAAATGTCTACCAGTACATGCTACAACACAGATGAACCTAGAAAGTATAATGCTAAGTGGAAAAAGCTAGTCACAAAAGACCATACACATATACTGTATAATTTAATTTATATGGAATATCTGAAATAGGAAAACTCATAGGAACAGAGAGTAGATGAGGATTTTCCAAGGATGATGGGAGGAGAAAATTAAGACTGACTGCTAACAGGTATGAGGTTTCTTTTGGGGATGATGGAAATGTGCTGAAATTACATGTAATGGTTATACAATAAAATGAATATATTAAAAACTATTAAATTATACACTTTAAAATGATTAATTTCATGTTTTATGAATTATATTTCAATAAAAGGAAGAGGAAAAGAAGCAGGAAGATACAAGCATTTCGTTTTAGAAAAAACTAGGGGAAATAGTCTCAAGAAGGAGGAAGTTGTTATGAGTGTGAAAATTTGTGACAGTAACAAGTTAAATTAGAATGCAAAGGATCCCTTGGATTCAGAAGTCTCAGTGAAATCTAAAATGCTGGCTTGCAAAGGGATCGGGTGATTTTAAAAAATAGAAACACTTTGAGATATTTTATTGTGTAAAAAAGAAGGATAGTGATGTGCTATGAAGTTAATGTTCGTGTCTTACCAAAATTTACATGTCGAAGCCCTCATCCCCAAAATGATGGTGTTTGGAGGTGGACATGTAGGAGGTAATTGGATCATGAGTTTGAAACCCTCATGAATGGGAGTAATGCCATTGTAAGAAGAGACATGAGAGACAGGATCCCTGTCTCTGCCATGTGAGGTTACAGCAATAAATCCTCCATATGCAAACCAGGAAGAGAGCTCTCACCAAGAACTGAATTGGCCAGCACTTTGATCCTGGACTTTTCAGCCTCAAAAATTGTGAGAAATAGATTTCTGTTGTTTAAGACACTCAGTCTGTGTTATTTTTGTTATAGCAGCCCAAACTGATTAAGACAAAGAAGTAACTGGAGGGGAAAGAGAACCAGGGAGTGTTTTCTTTTTTAATGATGAGAAAGATTTAGGTAATGGTTGAGAGACAGTTCTTCATGAGTCTCTCACACTTGTACCTGTCTTGCAGAGGCTCTAATTATCTTTGTTCAGAACCATGTACTTTTTAACGTTTGTATAGAAAATAATCTTGGAAAATAGAAATTATGGTTTTCTGGGATCAAAAGACAAATTTATTTACTCTCTAACAAGCAATATAGTGTTTCCTTCCGGAGCAAAGTTCAGGTAGGCTTACTGCCTGTTTTAAAAGATCCAGCTTCCCTAAGCTTGGGGTTTCTCTCCTATAACACACCCTATTATTCCTGCAAGTATGGCCTGACCTGCTTCACATTGTTCTGTGGGAATTGAGACTCAGAAAACCAAAGTAAATGTGCTGATGCTTATGATGATGCTTGTTGCACTGTGAATAATAAAGTCATTTATCTCTGAAGAAAATAATGGATAGAACAACTCATCAGACTAGTTCAAGAAGACTTCCACAACACTGTAAACCCACTAGGCCTAACAGATACTCTACTGAACACCTCAAAGCAGCAGAGTATCTATTCTTCTCAAGTGCCTATGAACCATTCTCTAGTACAAACTCCGTGTTATGCCATAAAACATAAATGTAAAAGGATTGAAATAATACAAAATATGTTCTCTAATCACAATAAAATAAAATTAGAAATCAATAACAGAAAAAAATTGGAAAACTTACAAATATGTGGAAATTAAATGACAGTTCCAAATACCAATGGATTAAAGAAGAAATTAAAAGAGAAATTAAAAATATTCTAAGATGAATAAAAATGAAGGCATAACATATCAAAACATATGGGATGCCACAAAACTAATGCATAAAGGCAAATTTATAAATGCCTATATTAAAAAAGAAATAAGAGCCCATATCAACAGCCTTACCATTAGGAGCACCTTAGAACACTCAAGAGCAGCTAAATCTAAAACAAGCAGGAGAAAGGTAATAATAAAACCAAAAGTTGTGTATTTGAAAAGATTAACAAAAATTGGCAAATCTTCAGCTGGTCAAGTAAAAGAATAAAGAAGACTAAACTTACTAAAATCAGGAATAAAAGAGGAGACATCACTACTGAACCTAGAGAAACAAATGAAAGGCTGCATCAGACTGTGGTTACTTTTCCAAAGTGAAACTGAACACAACTTTCCTATTCGCCAATATCAGTCTATTTGAAGCACAGAATAAAAAACTGCTTACAAAGCCAGTACTGAAAGCTACTAAGTTTGGTAGCTTTTAAATTGCTTGAACTTCTGCCAATGTAGGACAAAAGGTGCCACAGTCTATCTGCTCAAGCTGTTCCCATCTCCCACCGGAAAGAACTTGATGATAACAAAGACTTGGAGAGGGCCAAAATTAAAATCAGAATGGTAACATTGCAGCAATTACACAAAAACAAAATAACCCACAAAACTAAAACTTATGAATTTGTATTTATTAGTTCAGGAATAGCAGCAATTGAAACTGTGACCTACTCATGCTAACATTGATGGTACAGATAATATAGTCCAGTCTGAGAATTATGGAAATTCTAATGTTTCTGGGGAACAGGCACAATGGGAATTTTATAGCATTCAGTGGCAGCCAGATGCTTTGTAATAGAGTCTTCAGTAAACTCTGGCAACTGGTGAATTTTATGTTACGGCCACCCAATTTAGGAACCCTTAGTATTTACTCAGTGATATAAGTTTATATAATTAAGCATTAGCCACCCATAAGAATCAAAGACTTAAAGAAGAGGAGCCTCAAGTCCCATTCATGTCTGACAAATTTTGAGAATCACTGCTTTAGAAGTATCTGTGAGTTACCATCTAGGTACTTGGACATATGACAGCATCATCAGAGCCTTCTTTCTGTCTTTTTAGAGAAAATAGTAAGATTGACTTGATTACATGCCTTCCATGAGTTCAAAGCTCTTCCCATAATTTCTATAAATTTCTGGGGGTGGAATGCAGGTGGGCCATACTTTACAACCTCATGACCTCTTTCTTTTGATTCTCTCTTTTGTGTGAGAGATCTCTGTGCTGTGCCACAGCAATGCAGATGTGAGTGAGCCTCTGCCCTCTTTTAAAATCATCAACAACAGTAAACTATCGCAAGGACAAAAAACCAAACACCGCATGTTCTCACTCATAGGTGGGAATTGAACAATGAGAACACAGGGACACAGGAAGGGGAACATCACACTCTGGGGACTGTTGTGGGGTGGGGGGAGGGGGGAGGGATAGCATGAGGAGATATACCTAATGCTAAATGATGAGTAAATGGGTGCAGCACACCAACATGGCAAATGTATACATATGTAACAAACCTGCACATTGTGCACATGTACCCTAAAACTTTAAGTATAATAATAAAATTTAAAAAATAAATAAATAAAACGCTCTTGGAGAATCTAGAAAAAAAATCATCAACAACAAAATAGAAAAGTGTTTCATGAAGATCTATGGGAAGACAGAGGAGTGATATGACAGTAAACAAACACTTTCAAATAAAGGAATATGTTTCTGTGCTTAAAATAGTCTTCACCCATCTCTCTCCTTGCTTTCTCCTCTTCTCCTCCTCCCCTCTTCCACAACCTTGGAGTTTGGCTCACAATCTTCACCTCGTGCTAGCTGGTCTTCATCTTGTTTCTCCTCTTGATTCTCTTCTCTGTTTTTGGTTTTCTTCTCTCCTCTGTTTAGAACAACAAACCGGCTCATCTGATTATCTCGGGGAAGAGCTTTGATATTTTTCTGAAGACATGTCACCTGTGAATGAATACTCAGGACTTTGGGGGTCTCACCTTCACTTTATTCCCTGGAAAATTAACTGTGACTAGCATACAGGATTATATAAGACCATGGCAGAGGACACTGCCACTTGGTCATTACAGGTGGCATTTTCTAAGAAATGCAGAGATTTCCCAGAAAAAAAAGGTGGAGAAAATGTGGTGTGGAACAAAAATTGATTGTTTACTAAATATTTACTGTGGAAGAATGAGTTAGTGGAACAGGCAAGTCATGAGGAAAAGAGAATGATCAATAAAGCTACCTCAGGTGGGGTAGGGGGACAGGATCAAAACTAAAGTGGAGAAATTACTCTTTTTCTGAAGGAATGCAGCTCTTTTACTGAGAAAGCATAAAAGAAGATAAGGAGGGTGAGCTGCTAATGGGATGTATTTATATGTGGCTAAGAGAGTCAGTTAAGGGTTTGCTCCTGCAATGACTTGGATTTTCTCAGTGAAGTCAGGCCCAAACTCATCTGCTGACTGAGGACAGAGTTAGGAGAGGGTTTAGCATTGTGGCTTGAGATCATTAGTTGCCAGTCTTTCTTTCTTTGGCATTGTTTTCTGATGTAAAAAATTTTTCTGGGTACATAGTACGTGTATATATTTACGGATTACATAAGATATTTTGATGTAGGCATGCAATGCATAAAAATCACATCAGGGCAGATGGGGTATCCATCACCTCAAGCATTTATCCTTTGTGTTACAAACAATCCAGTTATACAATTTTAGTTATTTTAAAATGTACAATTAAATTGTTTTTGACTATAGTCATCGTGTTGTACTAGCAAATACTAGGTCTTATTCATTCTTTCTAACTTTTCATACCCATTAACTGTTTCAGTGCCCACCACCCACCACTTTTCACTACCCTTCACACCCTCTGGTAACCATCTTTCTACTCTGTCTTCATGAGTTCAATTATTTTAGTTTTTAGCTCTCACAAATAAGGAGAACATATGAAGTCTGTTTTTCTGTGTTTGGTTTATTTCACTTGACATAATAACCTCAATCAAGTTCCATCAATGTTGTTTTAAATGACAGGATCTCATTCTTTTTATGGCTTTGTAGTACTTCATTGTGTATATGGACCACATTGTCTTTATCCATTTGTCTCTTGATGGACACTTAAGCTGATTCCAAATCTTGGCTATTGTGAATAGTGCTGCGATAAACATGGGAGTGCAGACATCTCTTTGATATCCTGATTTCTTTTCTTCTGGGTGTTTACCTAGGAGTGGGGTTGCTGGATCCTAAGGTAGCTCTACTTTTAGTTTCCTGAGGAACCTCTAAACTGTTCTCCATCGTAGTTGCACTAATTTACATTTCCGCCAACAATGTACAAGGGTTCCCGTTTCTCCACATTCTCACCAGCATCCGTTATTGCCTGTCTTTTGGATAAAAGCCATTTAAACCAGGGTAAGATTATATCTCATTGTAGTTTTTTAAAAAATAATTTTCATACTTGTTTTTATTCATCTTTCTTTAATGTATGTATAGCTCACATTTATTTTAATCCTTAATATTAGAAATGTTTGGAGTCTTTATTTGGAAGTTTTGTGATGTTTTTGTTTTTAATTTTTAATTTTATTTGTATTTATTTTATTTTTATTTTGGGGTACATAATAGGTGTATATATTTATGGGGTACATGAGATGCTTTGATATAGGCATGCAGTGCATAATAATCACATCACATAAAACAGGGGTAACCATCATGTCAAACATTATCCTTGTGTTACAAACAATCCAATTATACTCTTTTAGTTGCTTTAAAATGTACAATTAAATTATTGTTGACTATACTCACGCGGCTGTGCTAGCAAATACTAGGTTTTATTCATCCTTTCTAACTGTTTTTTGTACCCATTAGCTAGCCTCACATCCCCTCCACTACCCTTCCCAGCCTCTCATAACCATCCTTCTATTCCCTGTCTCCATGAGTTCAGTTGTTTTGATTTTTAGCTTGCACAAATGAGAACACGTGATGTATGTCTTTCTGTGTCTGGTTTATTTCATTTAGCATAATGACTTCCTGTTTCATCCATGTTGTTGCCAATAACAGGATCCCATTCTTTTTTGTGGCTGTAATAGTACTTCACTGTGTGTAAGTATCATATTTTTCTTTATCCATTCATCTGTTGATGAACACTTTAGCTACTTCCAAATCTTAACTATTGTAAATAATGCTGCAACAAACACAGGAGTGCAGATATCGCTTCAATATGCTGATTTCCTTTCTTTTGGGTAGATACATAGCAGTGGGATGGCTGGAGCATATGGTAGCTCTATTTTTAGTTTTTTGAGGAAACTCCATAGTGGTTGTACTAATTTACATTCCCATCAACAGTGTACAAGGGTTTCCTTTTCTCCACATCCTTCCCAGGATTTGTTATTGCCTGTCATTTGGATATCAGCCAATCAGTGATTGTCTCTTCACTTGGTTGATTGTGCCCTTTGATGTGCTAACTTAATGTGATCCCATTTGTCCATTTTTGCTTTGGGTACCTGTGCTTGTGGGATATTACTTAAGAAATGTTTGCCCAGATCAATGTTCTGGAGAGTTTTCCCAATGTTTTGTTGTAGTAGTTACATAGCTTAATGTCTTATATTTAAGTCTTTAATCCATTTTGATTTGATTTTTACATATGGCAAGAGGTAGGAATCTAGTTTAATTCTTCTGCATATGGATACTTATTTTTTTTAGCACCATTTATTGAAGAAACTGTCCTTTCCTCAACGTATGTTCTTTTCATCTTTGTCAAAAATGAGTTCACTGTAGATGTATGGATTTATCTCTGGGTTCTTTATTCTGTTCCACCAATCTATACGTCTGTTTTAATGCCAGTACCATTCTGTTTTGGTTATTATAGCTCTGTAGTATAATTTAAAGTCAGGTAATGTGATTCTTCCAATTTTGTTCTTTTTGCTTAAGATGCTTTTGGATATTCTGGGTCTTTTTAGTTTCATATAAATTTTGGGATTTTTTTCTATTTCTGTGAAGAATGTCATTGGTATTTTCATAAGGATTGCATTAAATCTGTAGATTGCTTTTAGAATTATGGACATTTTAACAATATTCATTCTTCTAATCCATGAACATAAAAATGTCTTTCCATTTTTTTGCATCTTTTTCTATTTCTTACATAATGTCTTATAGTTTTCATTGTAAAGATCTTTTGCTTTTTTGATTAAGTTAATTCCTAGGCATTCTATTTTATTTGTCGCTGTTGTAAATGGAATTACTTTCTAGATTTCTTTTCAGATTGTTCACTGTTGGCATATAGAAATGCAACTGATTTTTGTATTTTCATTTTGTATCCTGCAACTTTACTGAATTTATATGGTGTGAGTTGTAATACTTCCTTTTTCATCTCTGATTTTATTTATTTGGATCTTCTCCCTTTTTTCATAGTCTGGCTAAAGGTTTGCCAATTTTGCTTATCTTTAAAAGACCAGCTTTTTCTTTCATTGTCCTTTTGTATTGTTTTCTTCATTTCAAATTCATTTATTTCTGCTCTGATCTTTATTACTTCCTTCTTCTACTAATTTTGGGTTTGGTTTGCTCTCACTTTTCTAGTTCTTTAAGATGCATTATTAGGTTATTTGAATTTTTTTGCTTTTTGATGAAGGCATTTATAGCTATAAAGTTCTTTTTAGTATTGCTTTCACTGTATTCCTCAGGTTTTGGTATGTGTGTTTCTATTATTATTTGTTTCAGGAAATTTTTCAAATTCTTTCTTAATTTCTTTATTGACCAACTGATCATTCAGGAACATTCTGCAAGTGGGGTATTAATTGTACTTGGGTCTATCTCTTTTTTAACTCTAATAATATTTGCTTTATGTATCTGGGTGCTCCAGTGTTTGGTGCATATATATTTACAATGATCATATCCTTTTGGTGAATTAATTCCTTTATCATTATATAGAGACCTTCTTTGTCTATTCCTATAGTTTTTGTCTTCAAATCTATTTTGTCTGATATAAATACAGATACTCTTCCTCTGCTTTGGTTTCGTTGGTATAGAATATCTTTTCCATCTCTTTATTTTCTGTTTACGTGTGCCTTTATAGGTGAAATGTGTTTCTTTTTTTTTTTTTTTTTTAGACAGAGTCTCACTCTGTCGCCCAGGCTGGAGTGCAGTGGCATAATCTCAGCTCACTGCAACCTCTGCCTCCCGGGTTCAAGTGATTCTCCTGCCTCAGCCTCTCGAGTAGCTGGGGCTACAGGTATGTGTCACCACACCTGGCTAATTTTTGTAATTTTAGTAGAAATGGAGTTTCACTATGTTGGCCAGGCTGGTCTTGAACTCCTGACCTTGTGATCTGCCCACCTCAGCCTCCCAAAGTGCTGGGATTACAGGTGTGAGCCACTGCACCCAGCCTGGCAAAATGTGTTTCTTGTAGGTAACATATCACTGGGTCTTTTTTTTTTTATCCGTTCAGCAAGTCTATGTCTTTTGATTGGAGAGTTTAGTCCATTTATATTCAATGTTATTATTGATAAGTAAGGACTTTACTCCTGCCATTTTGTTATTTGTTTTCTGCTTTTGTGGGTGTGTGTGTATGATCTTCTCTTCTTTCTTTCCTTCCTGTCTTGCTTTTAGTGAAGCTAATTTTTTTCTGGTGGTATGATTTAATTTCTTGCTTGTTATTTTTTGGTTTATCTGTGGTATGTTTTTTAATTTGAGGCTACCATGAAGCTTGCAAAGAGTACCTTATAATCCATTGTTTTAAAATGATAAAAATTTAATCCTGTTTGCATAAACAAATAAAAAAATAAGCAAGCAAAAGGAAAACTAATAAATACTATACACCTTAGCTTCATCCATTTTAACTTTTTATTGTCTCTATTTATATCTTATTGTACTGTGTATTCATGAAAAGTTACTATAGTTATTATTTTTGATTGGTTCATCAAAAAGATTGGTTCTCTTTCTACTTAAGATCATTGTAGTTTACATACCACAGTTACAGTGTTATAATACTCTGTGATTTTTTTTGTACTTACTATTACCAGTGAGTTTTGTGCCTTCAGATGATTTTTTATTGTTCATTAACGTCTTTTTCTTTCAGATTGAATATTCTCTTTGGCATTTCTTGTAGGACAGGTCTGATATTGAAGAAATCCTCAGCTTTGTTTGTCTGGGAAAGTCTTTATTTCTCCTTCATATTAGAACGATATTTTCACCAAATATACTATTGTAGGGTAAAAGTGATTTGCCTTCAGTATTTCAAGTATGTGATGCTACTCTCTCTGGGCCTGTAAGGTTTCTACTGAAAAGTCTGCTGCCAGATGTATTGGAGCTCCATTGTATGTTATTTGTTTCTTTTCTCTTGCTGATTTTAGGGTCCTTTTTTACTCTTGATCTTTGGGAGTTTGGTTATTAAATGCCTTGAGGTAGTCTTCTTTGGGTTAAATGTGCTTGGCATTCTATAACCTTTTTGTACTTGGATATTGATACCTTTCTCCAGGTTTGGGAAGTTCTCCATTATTATCCCTTTGAATAAACTTTCTATCCCACCTCCTCTTTAAGACCAATAACTCTTAGATTTGCTCTCTTGAGACTATTTTCTAGGTCCTGTAGGCATGCTTCATTGTTTTTGTTCCTTTTTGTTTTGTCTCCTCTGACTGTGTATTTTCAAATAGCCTGTCTTCAAGTTCACCAATTCTTTATTCTGCTTGATCAGTTTGGCTGTCGGAAGACTCTGATGTGTTCTTCAGTATGCCAATTGCGTTTTTCACCTCCAGAATTTCTGCTTGTTTCTTTATTCTTTGTGTTTCCCCAAAACAGCTATTTTGAATTCCCTGCCAGAAAGGTCACATGTTTCTCTTTCTCTAGGCCTAGTCTCTGGTGCCTTATTTAGTTAATTTGGTGAGGTCATGTTTTCCTGTATGGTCCTGATGCTTATGGATGTCCTTCAGTGTCTAGGCATTGAAGAGTTAGATATTTACTGTTGTCTTTGCAGTCTGGACTTGTTTGTACTTGTCCTTCTTGGGAAGGCTTTTCCAAGTATTCGAATAGTCTTGGGTGTTGTGAGCTAAACCTGCTTTAGGGGGGCACCCCAATCCCAGTAACGCTGTGGTTCTTGCAGACTCAAAGGTACCACCTTCATAGTGTGGGATAAGATCCAGAAAAATTATCTGGATTATGGGACAGATAATTTTATTCTCTTCTCTTACTTTCTCCCAAACAAATGAAGTCTTAGTCTCTTCTCTTACTTTCTCCCAAACAAATGAAGTCTCTCTCACTCTCTGTTCTGAGCCTCCTGGAGCTGGGGTTGGAGAGCCCCTGTGGCCACCACCCCTGAATCTGTACTGGGTTAGGCCGAAGCCAGGACAGCACTGGATATCTCCCAGGGCCCACTATAACCACTACCTGGCTACCACATATGTTTGCTCAAGGTCCTGTGTCTCTACAATCAGCAGGTGGTGAAGCCAGCCTGGCTTATGTCCTTCCCTTCAGTGGAGCAAGTTCCCTCATGCTCCACATGGTCCAGAGGTGCTGTCTGGGAGCTAGGGACTAGAGTCAAAAACCTTATAAGTCTCTTTGATATTCTATTTTACTGCAGCTGAGCTGGTACTCAAACCAAGATATGCAGTCCTTCCCACTCTTCCCTTCCCTTTCCACAGGTAGAGGTGCCTCACCCCATGACCACTACCACCACAAGCCCTCAGGGAGTACTACCAGATTACCATCGATGTTCCCTTAAGTTCCAAGGGCTCTTCTGTCAGTTTGTGGTGAATGTTGCCTAGCCTAAGACTCAACCTTCAGGGCAGTGGGCTCTTCTCTGGCTCAGGGAAGGTTCAGAAATGCTTTCCAAATGCCAAAGCCTGGAACTGAGGACCCTAAGATCCCACTTGGTGCTCTACCTCACTGTGCCGAATTGGTACCTAAGGTGAAAGACAAAGTCTCCTTTACTTTTTCCTCCACTTTTCTCAAGCACAAGGAGTCTCTCCCTGTAGCCACCATAGCTGGGAATGTATTGAGTCTCACCTGAAACCAGCAAGTCTCAGAGTCTCACCCAAGGCCTACAATATACTACCTGGTTATTGCTGCTGGTTTTTCAGGGCCCAAGGGCTCTTTAGTTAGCAAGTGATGAGTCCTGACAAGACAAAATCCTTCCCTTCAAGGCAACAGGTTCCCTTCTAGCCCAGTGTGTCTAGAAATGTTGTCCAGGAGCTAGGGCCTGGAAAGGGGGCCTCAGGACCCTGACTGGTGCCCTATCCTACTGTGGCTGAGCTAGTATCCAAGATGCAAAACAAAGTCCTCTGTACTATTCTCTCTCCTCTATTCAAGCAGAAGGACGGGATGTCTTCTGGAGCTGCAAGCTGTGCAACCTGGGGTTAAAAAAGGGTTGGGGCAAGCATGTTCTTAGCCACCCTGGCTGATGTCTCAGTAAGTCAGATTCCCCCCAAGCCCACTGTCTCTGAGCCCAGTTCAGCACTGGGACTCATGTAGGAGTTGCAGTATTTGTGGCTTAGACTTCCTTTCAAGTTTGTTTAGAGCCCAAGAGCACTTTAGCTCATGGTGGTGAGGCTTGCTAGAACTCAAGTTCTGATCTCTGGGATGGGTGATTCTCTTCTAGCTAGGCTTGTTTAAATACTGCCTCCATGGATGGGCATAAGCTGAGTTAGCCCAATTTTGCTTTCTGCTGTGACAGGGCAGCACTGAGGTCAATGCAATGTCTCGCAATTGCTACTCTCTTCCTCTCCCAAGCCCACAGATCCTCTCTCCATGTCACATGGCCACTGCCAACAGATGTGGGAGGAGTAAAATTGGCAATTCAAGACTGTCTTTCCTACCCTCTTCAATTTCTCTTTCAGCAATATAAAGCTAAAACCAGATACTGTGAGTGCTCAGCTGATTTTTGATTCTTATGAAGGTGTTTTTTTGGTGTAGATAGTTGTTAAATTTGTGTCCTTGTGGGGGTGTGGGTGGGGATCAGTGAGGCCTTCTGTTCAGCCATCTTGCTCTGCCCCTCTCGCCAGCATTTCTAATCTCTTATATTGTACAATCATTTCCACCACTTATACTTAACATGGATATGATCAGATGAGAAATATGATGGATGGAATCTGGGCTGTGGTTTTGTGAGTCCAGTAAGATAGAAGGGCATGAAGACAAGTAAGCAAATACAGTGATGGAACAAAAGCATCATCTTAGGTGGTAAACTGGAAAAAAAATTGAGGGGTTCAAATAAATGGACCTGGGTAAGATTAGATATATTGTGAGTGAAAGGCTGAGCTAGAAGAATAAGAGGTTGCTAACAGGAGATGCGCTATTAATGGTAAAGATATCTGTTGGAAAAAAAGCTTTAGATGACATGATCCAGAGTATGACCCATGCGAACTACTTTTGTGGAATTGTGGATGGAAATCACTGGCACTGAGGAGGTCAACGAACTCTGAAGCTAGGCTCTTTGATTGGTGATCCACAAGTCAGTGGGTATTTCGGGACGGTTGCCATCGAGAGATGAGGTGGAAGACCTCATGAAAGAGTGAACAGGAGGTTGGAATAAGGCAGTAACGAAGTTGTGGAAGAGAAGGAGAAAACAGTTTAATAGTTCATCAAAGTAACTTTATTTCAAAAAACGAAGTCATCATTTACATGGAATAGATACTAAAACTCATGCATTTTTTTTGGTATAGGAATCAGTTTGTCCTTGAGTGAGAATGGATGAGAGAAAATGTGGAGCTCCTGACATAGTAGCAGAGGAAAAATGATCACTACCACAGTGTGCTACTCCGATGTTTCCAAAAGATCAAGACATAGTGCTAAAGCCTGATCAAAAGGTGGGTCCAGATTTTTTTAATTTTTTTATTTTATTGAGATGGAGTCTTGCTCTGTCACCCCGGCTGGAGTGCACTGGTGCAGTTTTGGCTCACTGCAACCTCCACCTTCCGGGTTCAAGCGATTCTTCTGCTTCAGCCTCCTGAGTAGCTGGGACTACAGGTGCCTGCCATCACGCCCAGCTAATTTTTGTATTTTTAGTAGAGACAAGGTTTCACCATGTTGGTCAGCCTGGTTTCGAACTCCTGACCTTGTGATCTGCCCACCTTGGCCTCCCAAAGTGCTGGGATTACAGACCTGAGTCACTGCACCCGGCCTAGATTTTGTTTTTTAAATGAAGGCTACAAAGACAGTGGGTTGGGTACCTGCTAGCAAAAGTTGAGAGACTAGAAAATCTTACAGAGATGGATTTTGGGTATTTCTGAAACAGTTAAAGCAAGGAATGCTGCTCTTACACAACATAAACAAATGCCCCCCACACCGCCCCCACACACACTAGTTGCTACAGGCTGAATTCTCACTCTAAAAGGCAATCATTACCATGAAAAGAGACAGATTATTAATTGAACAAATCACTTAAAAGTTCTAGAAGACAGTTTTCTTTCTAGATTAAAAATCCATGGTCCAGGGCCAGGCACAGTGGCTCATGCCTGTAATCCCAGCACTTTTGGAAGCCAAGGCAGGAAGATCATTTGAGCTCAGGAGTTCAAGGCCAGCCTGGGCAACATAGTGAGACCGTTTCTCTATAAAAAGAAAAAAAACTTTTTAAAAATCCGTTGTGGTACTAATGCGATAAATTATAGAGGAAAGTATACTCGGACCTGATGTGTAGAACAATGTGAATCTCTGGAAACCTGTTCTGTTTCTGCAGAATACATTGTCCCTCTAGGGAAATGGGATTTGCCTTTACTTTGACACCCTGTGACCAATTCGATTTTGCAGATCAGCATCATGCAAAGATCTGTTTACACATTCACAAGACTACCACCAATTAATGAACAGGACCTTTTCTCAGGCTACACCGTTACCGGCCAATTCCAAGAAAGATGATGAATATTGTATTTTCCTTTTCTACCACTCTTTAGGATTTTTGGGCAAAAATCTAAGAAGGGAACAATTCCTTTAAAAGAGACACCTTGAGGCTCTAATAAAACAAAGGTTTCTGCTTAACCTCAAACAGCAAAGATTAAACTGCAAACTATTAGACACCAAAGTTATTAGAATGGTACAAATAAATAATAAATTTATCTTAAATGCCAGAGTATAATTTTTTAAAAGTCGACCCCATGATGAACCAAAATTTATCCATTCATTAATCCACTTACTCAAGAAAGAGTTATGCTAGATGCCAGATATAAAATGATGAGACTTGGTCAAAAGAAAAAAAAATGGTTTTTTTTTTGTTTTTTTTGCAAAAGTTACTTACAAGTATTAAGTCATTGATACTTCTGATAGGAGGCAAATATGCTTCTTGTTTTTTCACTTCTTGGGAGGACTTTATATGTACTCTTATCTGAATTTACTCCAATAATTTAATATTTGTAAAATGGATTCAGCATAGAGCCTTATATCGATACTGTGCTATCAGTTTTTAGAAATAAAATGAACAAGGCAGCAAGCTGAAAGAAATACTTCTATTGGTTGCTTACTGAAAACTAGTTAGTTTTCAGCATCTCTTAGAAAAGAATGCAACTTGCTTAGTCCAGTCAGAGAGGAAAATTCTATACACAAAATCCATCAAAGCCATTGTGAGAGGACTTGTTTGCTTGGAGACTGCAGGGTTGTTCTTTGAATAGCCTCCTTCAGGAAGTTGTACATTTCAGTAGTTAAGATTCTGCTTTTGAGGGAAGAGTAATCCAGTCATTTACAGTCTCTAAAATTATGTCCAATTAACCACTGGTAAGCATTAACTAAGAAGAAAGATTTGCTGTCAAAATTCACTCTATTAAAATTGGAATTGAAAACTGTAACAGTAAAAACTCCAAGCTTTCTTAGAGCCATGTTGTATTCTTTGAAAGCACCAGAAAATCTGTTCAGAATCTCTAGTGTAGGAATGCTGAGCTTTTTCTCTGGAGGAGAGCACATTCATGAGTGTTGGCTGAGGGCTCGCTCAGTCTGGAGGTAGGTCACAGGGTGAAATGGAGATTAGCTCGGCACTCATTCTGCTGGCTCTGTTGGCATTGAGATTTTATTTTCTTTACTCATAGATTCTGTGGGGGAAATTGAGGGTGATATTCAGATGAGTTGAATGCCAAGTATTTGGAAAACCATGAGAGTTCAACAGTTTCTAAGAGCCCCAATCATTCTGAGCATTTTGATTGTGCCAGTAATTGTAAGTCTCATTTTAGCAGCCTGCACCCAGAGGCTCCACAGAAGACAATGATTCCTCAGAAAAACTCTATTTGTATTAACTCTACTGAATGAACATGGGCTTTGCTAGATTATTTTATTCTTCTCTCAAATTTAAACTTAAAACCCCTGAGTGAATCTTCTAAAACTTGTAATCTAGCGAAAACTTTGAATCTGCAATTTAGCAAAGACTTTGAATATGTTGATGCATAATATAGAACCATCTTACAGGCACTAATTTGAACAGAAAATATAAGTGTAACACTAAGGGAAACCTATATGAAGATCTTGTGAGCAGGTCAGATTTAAAAAAAAATGTTGAGACAGATTTTTTTTTTTTTTTAATACTGGCTAACTATTGCTATTAGGGCAATTTGGGTTGCAAGTGCAGACATATAAAACAACTTAGTTAAGGCAAAAAAGAAATTGATTATGGGTCCAGCCATGGCTGGATCCAGGGCCTCAACAATATTGTTAGCAATCAGTCTCTCTTACACCTTGCTGCCTCGTTCCCC
This sequence comes from Hylobates moloch, assembly GCF_009828535.3. Classification (NCBI taxonomy): domain Eukaryota; kingdom Metazoa; phylum Chordata; class Mammalia; order Primates; family Hylobatidae; genus Hylobates; species Hylobates moloch. Next base: position 32,986,111 of record NW_026652281.1, read on the forward strand.
ATCTCTGCTCTGCTTTCCTCTATGTCAACTTCATTCTCAGGCAAGGCATTATTTTCATTGTTTTGGAAAGATAGTCTTCAGTAACTCTGTGCCTAATTTGACCCAGCTAGTAACCGTAAGGAAAAAGATTGCCTTCTTCCCAGTGGTTTTAGGAAAAGCCATCCGTAGGAATGACACTGATTGGCTTGGCTGGGAAGGGGATCTGGTCTGCATCTCAGGAAACAAGACTCATATGTAATCAAAACATGTTGGGGGTGCATCCCAGAATGCTAAATTGCATGCGATTAGCAAAAGAAGAGGGAAAGGATGTCAATTGGGTAAATGTAACAGGTTGCAAGAATTAAAGTTCAAGTTATGTCTAGGATCAAGATTTTATTGCAATAATTTGTGTGGAAATAAGGTAGATCAGAAATAGTCTCAACCATTTTCATGGAGAAATGCAGCATAATTCCTATACAACTGTAGCTCCAGTAGTCTGACCGCAACTCTGGAGCAAAATAGCCACTCTAAAACTTTACCACATCTTGGAGTCTTAGAGTCTGGCATGCTTCCTCCTGTAGTACCCAACCACTATGATGCTTCTGTTTCTTCTGTTTTTGTAGCTGCTAACTCATTTCTGCTCTTCATTTGTTCATAGTTTCTATTTATCATTCTCTCTTTATGTGTTTGTCATCTTCTGTACTACTATTTTTGTTTTATATTGTGTTAATTTCTGCTTTCAACATATATTCTTTCTTCTATTTTCTTTGGAGTTTCTCTACGGTCCTTCTAGCAATTTTTTAGTTGAATAGCTCATTAATTGTTCATCTTTCTTGTTTTGTAATATATGCAATTAAGGCTATAAATTGCCTTCTAAGTGCTACATTAGCTGTATCCCACAAGTTTTGACATGCATTACTTTCTATGTCATCCAGTTCTAAATATTATATAATTCTCATTAAAATTTTATTCTGTGACTTAAGAAACATTGTTATGAAGCCTTATCATATATAAAGTGCACGATTAAGTGAATAACTAAATGAATTTTACATATGTATACACTTGTGTAGCTACTGCCCAGATCAAGATGTAAAACATTTCCAGCATCCCAAAGAGCTTTTCTATGCCCCTTTCCCCAAAATACCCCCCAGAGGTAACCACCATTGACTAATACCATCTTCTTAATATCATCTAGAAGGAACCATGTGTCCCATTTTGTGACTGATTTCTTTCACTCCTCATTATGTCTGTGAGATTTATTCACATTGTAGCAACAGGTTTTTCCCCCTTTCCATTACTGGGAATGAATATACTTATTTGTCCATTCTACTCTCAAGTCATATTTGTATTGCTTCCAGTGTGGGTCTATTATGAGTAAAACTAGTATGAAAGTTCTTATAAGTGTCTTTTGCTGGACATTTTTACTCATTTCTATTGGGAATATAGCTAGCAGTAGAATTTTTGAATTATAGAATAGACATATGTTTAGCTTTATTAGATACTTCCGAATTGTTTTTCATAGTGGTTTTTACCAACTTACACTCCCACCAGTATATGTGTGAGAGTTGGTCGTTCCATGTTCCATCATACTTGGTATTGTCAGTTTGTTTTTTTCTAAATTTTACTTATTTTGGTGTGAAGCGTAGTACCTTAATGTCATTCATGTTTCATTTACCTGCTGACTATAATTCTGAACTCCTTTTTATATGCTAATTGATCATTTGCATATCTTCTTTTATGAAATGTTAATTCAAACCTTTTTCTCATTTCTAAATTGCATTATTGTCTCTTTATAATTGAGGTGTAAGAGTTCTTTGTATATTCTGCATGTGTCTTTTAACAGATATATGTATTGTGAATTTCTTCTCTCAGTTGGTAGCTTGTCTTTTCACTCTCTAAATAATCTCTTTTTTTTTTTTTTTTTTTTTTTTGAGACGGAGTCTCGCTCTGTCGCCCAGGCTGGAGTGCAGTGGCGCAATCTCGGCTCACTGCAAGCTCCGCCTCCTGGGTTCACGCCATTCTCCTGCCTCAGCCTCTCCGAGTAGCTGGGACTACAGGCGCCCGCCACCACGCCCAGCTAATTTTTTGTATTTTTAGTAGAGACGGGGTTTCACCGTGGTCTCGATCTCCTGACCTCGTGATCCGCCTGCCTCGGCCTCCCAAAGTGCTGGGATTACAAGCGTGAGCCACCGCGCCCGGCAGTAATCTCTTTTTATTAACAAAAGTTTATACTTCAATGAAATCTTTTTTTTTCTCTCATTGGCAGTGCTTTTAGTGTCCTGTTTAAGAAATGTTTACCCCCTCAAGGCCATGAAGATTCTCTTAGGTATTTTTTAAAAGCTTCACTGTTTTATCTTTACATTTGTTTGTGATCCATTTTATACTGATTTTTTATATTGCATGACGAAAGTATCAAGGTTCATTTTCTTTTGCAATTCATGTCATCTGCAAATAATGACAATTTTATTACTTCCATTCCAAATGCTATACCTTTCATTTTTTCTCTTGCCATATTGTACCCATGAATGTTTTTGTAGGGTTTTTTAAAATTTCAAAACATATGAGGGTTTCTAATCTCTTTTTAATGTTGGTTTCTAATTTTGCTCCACTGTTTTTGGAGAACAAGCTGTATAGCATCCATTCTTAGGAATTTATTAAGCCTTGTTTTGTAGCCTTGTACACTACACATTTTTGCAAATGTCACGTGTTTGCTTGGTCTCCGGACCCATTCGTTCTACCTGTAGAGAAAGATATAGAGGGAGATGTTGCTCATTTAAGGTATTTGCCATATCTTGCAGAATAGCCCCTTAACCTTGAAGGTGCTCTCTTTTAGTTAGTGCCAAAATTGTGTGGTCAGCAGGCTATTCTGCTCTTCTGGTGATCCAGCTCCTTCTTGGAGATGGGCAAGACTAGTGAATTCCAGTGGTGTGAACGCATTGTCATACTTTCTTTGCAGTAGTATGACTCATTCCATGACTCAGGGGACAGGGTTGCACTCATTCCCCATAAGTGCCTATATTTTAATATAATAAGCCTCATGAACTTAAGCATTTAATTAATGCTGCAACCCTTATAATCAGATCCTAAGCTTACTTCTCAGCTACCTCCTCCTGCAGTTATTGGAAATAAGATGTGCTTTTAAAGTTGCATTCAGGGCTCTCTGATTTTCCACATAAATTCTTATCTGGCAATTCCATTTCTCTTTGTCACTACTTATTCTCCCTAGGGCCATTAGAACAACCCAGATGACACTATAGTTCCTAAGATCTGTAGAACTCGTAGCAATCAAGTTTTACCACTACTTGATTTCCCAAAACCTTGACCTCCTGTGTCATCACCAGTGACAGTTTGAGTAACTGTGATACTACTATATGTCAAGGATTGTCCATACCCCATTCCCCGTGTACTCTTCAAGTATTGCACAATCCAATCCAGGATTTTAAGGATTTTACTTTGTTTTCTGGGACCAGTCACAGTATCAATTACTGTGCCAATTAAGGTCCCAGTGGGAAAAAGATGGTGCAGTCAAATTGGGTAATTCGAAGGGACTATTTATAAAAGTGCAATCAGAGTAGGGCAAACCATGAGAAATAGTGCAATACTCTGAGACTGTAAATAGTAGAATTTCCAAAAGGCAAAGAGAAGGAGCAATTATGGGAGCCTAGTTTAGGAAGTCGCATGATAGGAGATAAGATATTTGGGCAAGAGGTTCTGCCCCCAGGCCTAGGCAACCCCGGATGGAGGCGGCTAGGGGAACAAATACCTCTATCTTACTTTTTGCCCTCCGTCAGATTTTCTACCAGGAATCTTCAAACCCAAATCCAAATGCGAAGGAAATTTATACAACAAGAGAGTCTGTTGAGGTAGAATATGCCCACAGGATACCCTCTTAGGACACACATAAGGATGGAAAGGAATGAAGAGTGGATCTAGAAGGTCAATCATAAAATATCAAGCAAAATATGAGTTGGATCTTGATGATGTTAAAAGTTGAAGTTCCTTAAAGATGTCCAAATGTAGATGCTGAGTAGTCATCAATGGCAGATAGACCATATTTAAAGCTGTGGGTGTAGAGGGCCTATAAACTGAGCCTCGTTGTGCATTAATATTGGGTTGAGGAAGATGGTCTTGCAAAGGAGACTGAGAAAAGTAGCTGAGGATTTGGGAAGAAAGTCAGAAAAGGTGATATAACAAAAGACAAGGAAAAGGTGTTTCAAGACGATGAAAGTCTACAGTGCTCAACGCTCTGTTAGTCAAGTAGGATAAACAGTGAAAATGTTCATTACCTCTCCTCTGCCATATGTCATCCCTTCCAGGACCATCCTTACACCTGAGCTAGAGGGGCCACTGCCCTGGGATCCTCATAGTAGAGGGCTCTGCATATCATAAACACACACACAGTTCATTTATCAGTCACCCTTCAGGATCATTCTGGCCATAGGGAAATTTTTCTCCACCTCTCTTCCCCTATGTCCTTAAAACAAAAAGTCACTGTGTCCATAAACTTGAAGATTTGTGGTTTGTACTGCTGCTGACATCAGAGAAACATACTGCTTCAGAATGCAGGAAGATTTAAACAGTAGAAACAGTTTAAAAACAAAAGACAAATTAATTAACTTTTCACACTGTCCTCTTAGCATGAATAAAATAGATTCTTTTATGTAGAAGTATTATTTCCCAGTAAGGTCAAACAGCATCTATATTCTTCCTTTTCATTATCTTTCAATTCCCAATTCCAGAGGTACCAGTGAAACAGGAAACTCACAAAGTTGCACTGCACAAAGATCAACTGAGAAATATTTTCAATATTAAACAATTCATATTCTCCTAGAGTTGCATGTATTTAGGCTTAAAGTGTAACATCCCTTAATGATGGTTTATACTGGCAATTAGATAGACAGTAAATGCTAAAATACAAATAGTTCTGATTTTATAATAATATTTGATGATAGTTAATTACATTTTCAAAAAACTCAATTAAAAATTTTACTTTAAATACTTTTGATTTACATTTTTGATATTTATTAACTACACTGTACATTCTGTTTTGCTTGAAATTCTAATACATAATTTTAAATATTTCAGAAGGAAACTTCTTAAAACATGACAATAATTAAATGTTTTGATTTTTACATTTATTTTACTTTACATTTCTCATTAAAATATATTCACATTTTATACACTGTAATACAACTAAATTTTATCCTTCAGAATCATTACTTTCAACAGAAGATAAATTATGTACATAATTTAACAGCAAAACTAATGATTTTGCTGAAATGATAGCAAGAAAAAATAAATTTTCTGAAATAAATATATTTTCCGAATTATGTCTTTTATGCATCATTTTTAAATTTTGTTTTTAATATTTAACAATCACATAAAACCACACATAACACAAATTTTTCTTTTTTCTTTATGTAGTTATTTCTGTCAAATAAGAGGATGGAACATATTTTACTTAACAGTTGCTTATTTGATTTATTATTGACATCTCTGACAATACATCTCATTGTCAGATGTATGATTTGTGTCACGCGCATCCTAGCGAAGAGACCACCAAACAGGCTTTCTGTGAGCCACAAGGCTGTTTATTTCACCTGGGTGCAGGTGGGCTGAGTCCAAAAAAGGAGTCAGCAAAGGGTGGTGGGATTATCATTAGTGTTTTTTTTTTTTTTTCCATAATTTTTTTTTTAATTATACTTTAGGGTTTTAGGGTACATGTGCA